>NC_030436.2:10737500-11030000 GCF_001660625.3 Ictalurus punctatus
CACAAAAAAGTAACTACATTCTATGTATACATACAGTTCTGCTCCAGAATTATTGGCACCCTTTGTAAAGATGGGTAAAAAGGTTATGAATGGTTAAGGAGCTTCTTCTAAGTAAATTTTGAAGAAAAATAAATTTTTAAAAAACTGTAAAGAAACACCACGTGTCAATTATTTCCACCCATACAAATTCCTGTGAACAAAAGGTAACTCAAGCAAGTTCATGTTATTATACATTTTACACTTTCAACTTTCAAGTTCTCCTGAGTGTTTAGGAACTCATAAGTAGTCAACCATGACTTCCTGTTTCACTGGGGAATAAATATAAGGTGACACACAGGTCAAATTCCCTTACAAGTTCTTCAACAAGATGTAAGAGGAAGATTAGAAGATTGAATAACAAGGAAAATATACAAGTGAATTGAGACAAAAGTGTATTGACCTTCATAATTAAGCTATGGTTTATGAACTATGAACCTTTTTTTTTGCAACAAACACTCAAAGTGAGTTCGGCATAAAAATAAGAAGGATGGTTATTAAGAAAAAACCTCAACTGGTAAAGAATGTGGTGGAGGATCCAAAGGCCCTGAGAACTTTTTGGCTACCTCTGCCAAGAAGTTACAACTTGGTTGGGATCGTACATCTAAATCCACACAAAAATGGTTTGATGACCAAAAGAAAGAAGCTTTTTTCCCCAAAACATTTTCTCCCCAATTTGGTCTTGGCCAATTCCCACCCACTAGCTAACTTTCCCCTATCAGATTACAACTACCAACTCAAGAGGGTGAAGGCAAATGTGTTTCCTCCAAGACTTACAAAATCGAGGAAACCTGTGAGGTAAGCTGAAGAAATATCACAAGAGAGACGACCTAGAACCGTAGAGAATCAGGACTCTCTCACACTCTGTATTCTCCAAAAGAAGCTTGTTCAAAGTACTAAACAGTGGGGTGCCAGTAATTGTGACACAAAAGGGTTTTATATTTTCTTAAAGGCTAGATTTGAGTGAGATTACACTACTACGCTAGATGTTTTTTCATAACAACCCCCCATCCCCATCTTTACCTAAGGTGCCAACATTTCTGGAGCTCTCACCGTGTCTGTGGCTGAGTGCGTCATCCAGTCCTGTCCTCTCCTTGCACTTGGTTGTCATGAAGTCTTTAAGGCGCTGCTCGTGTGCAATCAGCCTCTCCAGCTCCTTCATCTCCGCGGTGTACTGCGCCAGGTCCTTCACCGCCTTCTCCTTCATCATCGTCATCTTCGTCTGAGCCTCCACTCTGAAGATCACACAAAAACACAGAGAGCGTTTACATACGCTCTAATAATAATAATAATAATAATAATAATAATAATATTAGTAATACTAATGACCGTTAGATGATTTTTCAAGTGATCGTGTAAACATATGACCTAGCACATAAGGGACATGAGCAATAGTATATATGAATTTCATAGTAACAGTAAACTCAGTTCACCTGGAATCGTAAGCTGCCGTTGACATGCCGATGACGTCACCAATCTCCCGCCGGATTTCCTGAAGCTCCTGTAAGACAGAAAATCTCCCACACTGACCACAACCTGGCTTTGTGATTAAAAATCGCTATAAATGCTATACTCTACATAAACAACGACCTTGTCCAGTTTGTGGTGAAGCTGCTGGAAGCGGACACGCTCCACGCGCAGCGTCTCCAGCTCCTCTCTCAGCTGGCTGTTCTTCGCCAGCTGCTCATTGAAACGAACAAGAGCCTGGGGGGGGTTGGTTGAGGTGTCAAAGAGACAGAGAAAAAAAATATAGCAACTTGAAACGGCGGCCTAACCCGGAGACGCGTGAAGCCTCCAGATCTTTTCAAACAACTGCTCATGAAAACTGTCTTTCGTGTTCGCTTAGACTCCCAAATGCATTCCCGAGTTGGCTCAGAGAGTGTAGAATGTATAAGGGATCGGACTCTAACTCACCCGGTCCAGTTTATTTTCCAGGGTGCGAGTGGCCTTTTGGATGTGGCGAGCCTGAGACTTCTGACTGTGAAAGGTACTAACATGTCCTTTTTTCAGCTCTTCCAGTTTCTTCTGAATATTCTGGATCTGTTAAAACAGACATAGAATCACACACATACACACTACAATATATATATATATATACACACACATATATATAAAATATTCAAAACAACATAAATTATGATGTTATGCCTTTTTCATATTAGTCTCCTTTAGGTCACATGACCAGATTTGAGATTTGAACAATGCCTCTCGGAAGGTAAGATTGTGCACACAGTGATGCTCTTTCCAGGTGAAAATATATAATACAAAACAGAATACAACTCATGCTGAAAAGCTCTTGCGTGGATTATGAATTCAGTAAAAGGAGAGTGAGAGATTTCGATTGGGTTTGTCTTTCCGCTCTGACGATGTTCTTTAAGGAAGACGGCTTCCGTATGTACAGCATGTGTTTTGAATTGTAAATAACTCAGCCACTTTGTTGCGTGTGTGTGCAGTGTATGCGTGCAGTGAGTGAGTGTGTGTGTGCGCATTTGATGTCGGAAGGTCATCACCTCTCGATCAAGCTCCGCTTGACTGAGTCGCTCTCTCTCCAGCTGCTCGTTAAGTTCGTCGCGGCGGTTCAGGAGAGCTCGGAGCTGCTGGGCGTCGTGGCTGTCGGCCTGCCTACGCGACTGGCTTGCGGATGCTCGCAGGTTCTTCTGCAGCTCCTCATGCTCCTCACGCAGCTTCTCCATCTCCAGACTGTCGGGCGGCGTACGTGCACGGAGTGATGGGGGCACAACAACGATAAAGGATAATATGAAAAATATCATGAGGATTTGAACTGTGGAATTGTTTTTGACATCACTAGTAAAACCACATTAACCCTAGTCTTTTTCATGATGGAATTTTTTTTTTAAATGCATCATGCAGTGGATAAAAGTCCTGGGAAACACTGGGAATGAACCAAGAATACACCCAGAATAGGATAGCAATCCATCGCAGGGCACCATGCGCGCACACACACACACACACACACACACACACACACACACACACTGTTCCATTCAATGGAGGGTATGTCTGTGTGGGTTCATTCTGGGTTCTCCGGTTTCCTCCCATAAATGTGCCACCTAGGGGCAATTTAGATTCACCACCAATCCAACTACTGGAATGTTTTTGGACAGTGGGAGGAAACCAGAGAACCCGGAAAGAACCCACACAGACATGGGGAGAACAAACTGTGAAACTCAGCACAGACAGTAACCTGAGCTCGGGATCAAACCAGAACCTCGGAGCTACTGCATGAGGCAGAGATGCCTCAAGATGTGCAGTGTTACTGAAAAAAGCATGTATGTGTTTATGATTGTTTAACTGACCGCTGTTTGCGAATAAGCTCCTGTGACTGGATGCTACAGGCCTGCCGATCGGCCTCCATGATGCGAAACTGCCTCTGTAGCTTGCCCATCTCTGTCTCTCCTGTGACACACACACACACACACACACACACAGCATCTCCAGACTAAAGCCACATGTCATTTGTTTTCTCCTTTACACTTTACTGTGTGCATCCTTACCCAGTGTGTCAATATCCATGTCGCTGGAGTCAGAGTGGACGCTAATCGCTGATCTTCCACGAGGCATGACGACAGTGACTAACCAAAACCGCTGCACTGTGAAGACCTGGAGATAAACAACTACAAGACATACTGAAAAGAGCAGCGAGCTAGCCATCAATGTTCACAAACTAGTAACAGACTTTATTCATTTTGAATTCAAAACCTTTTTATTGCTTTTCAGTACTCTTTCACATCATCACACACACACATAGAGAGAGAGAGAGAGAGAGAGAGAGAGAGAGAGAAAGAGAGAGAGGGAGAGGACAGAAAGCTCACTAGCTCTGGTACGATAGAGACAGACAGACAGATAGAGACAGACAGACAGATAGTTACATTGATATTATATCATCATATTGCCCAGCCCTATTGTTCCAATTATTGGGGGTGCCAATAATTTTAAAACCAACCTTTATCTTTATAAACTGTGTTGGTGTGCCACTAACATGCAGTTAATGTCTCTATGTTTATTTTCCTAAATCTTATATATATATATATATATATATATATATATATATATATATATATATATATATATATATATATATATATATATATAATTTACATAGCTTTAAATGTTTTTTAAATAGATGCTTCTCATTTCATAACTTTCTCTCTTGTTTATCTTATTAATATAATTTTATTTCTTGTGTTTACTGTTATTGTTAAGCACCACTACACCAAGACAAATTCCTCGTACATGTATACCCAGTGATTCTGAAAACATTGTGTTAATATAAAATTATACAGACAGCAAAATACGGCACATGAATTACATTTATTTCTAATTTTGCAGTGTTTGAAAATAATTGGAGTGCATTTAATAAGGTAATTTAATAATAATCTGTGACTTGACCCAAGTCCGTTTTATTATTATTATTATTATTATTATTATTATTATTATTTGTGTTGTTGTTGCTGCTGTTGTGTTATTGCATTCCATAGAGTACCATATATTAGTTAAAGGTCACATTATAGCTAATGAAGTTTAAAAATATATAAACAAATAAGTAAATAACACATAACACAAGCAGATCATTATATCTACTCGTTACTTATACATTTTCCCGAAGCTCTAACGTTAGCTGGTTAAAGTGTACTAGTTAGCTAGTTAGTTGGTGCTGCTAATTACCCAAAATAAAAAACGCCCTTACCTTCAAAAGTTACTTTGAAAATGATATAAAACCAGAACAGCACTGTAAATTATTGGAACTAACTAGACCCTCCTGAGGAGATATGCCTAACTGCAGAAGAGCAGAACCGGAACTCACAGAAAGTTGCTAGCAACCGTCACTAAGCGCCTCGGCGTTTATATCCGCCCTGCATACTACCGCACTAAACAGTATGCAGAACAGCGCCGCCCACGGCAGCTTTTTGCACTCTACTTAGTAAGATAGTATACGGGTTTGGATGAAGCCTACAGCGGCGCCAATCTCAACAAATTAGCTGTTTTGTTGTGAATGCAGACAGAAACACAAAAGCATTTTAATTTCACTTTATTTATAATAAACTGACCGAATAGTTACAGAGATAACATAGATAATTCTTGTATAAATATATGTGTATATAGTATATACACTGATTTATATATACACAGTGCCTGTGTTAGAATTAAAGTTTGGTTAGCCTAGATTCAGGGGCGGAAAATAGTCCTTCCTTACTTAAAGAATTACTGGTGTATTTATGCTTCACTTGACTATTACTGAATGCTTATATTCTTTCTTAGTTAAGAGTAAAACATAGCCTACATTTTTTTTACTTTAAGTAGTTACTCATTACAAATTCCAGGCTCTTCTTCTCTCATCCAGCTAATAAAGCACACTGTATGTCAATCAAACAGACTCCAGCACCAATCCTAAATCTATCAGTGTAAAAAAAAACAATCAAAATCGTGTCAATTCGTCATCCTTCTCATGCTATGCAGTGTAGTTAATGCTATAGCTATCTGTGTGAAGATGGATAAGCCACTGGACTGCAGTGAGGAACTTGAGGATGAGTGCTCCTTGCCCTACATCAGTAAAACATTTCATTACATTTCATTTCTGGCATTTGACAGACACCCTTATCCATCGCAACTTACATATATCTCATTTATACAACTGACCAGTTGATGGTTAAGGGCATTGCTCAAGGGCCCAACAGTGGCAGCTTGGTGGTGATGGGATTTGAACTCATGACCTTCGGGTCATCAGTCCAATGTCCAATGTCTTAACCAGTGAGGTACCACTGCCATCTCAAACCACGTGGTCTGAATCACAGAGGACGTTCACAAGTGCTACAGTATGTAAAGAGCCGTATAAAATGAGGCGTCTTCTTTACCTCCATAGAGATGTGAACGTCATCTGATTTGAAAAGGCACGTTGAGGTAAATGTACCTGATTTACTAACGTTGGCTGGCTATATTTAACTTAAATTAGCCTATTTTAAAACCCCCATAGTTGCTTATAACAGTTATAGATAAGTAATAAAAGTTAGTTTTCACAAGAAACATGACATTGCTTAATTTCATCAGTTAAAAACATTTACTTTCTTATGTATGTTTAAAAGTAGCAACTTTTTTTTCCCCTTTTTGGCTGGATACTTCCACTTTTAATTGAGTAAGATTATGAGTATAATTTCTCTGTGTTTTCCACCCCTGCCTAAATGCCTATCACTTACACAACAGGCCGACATGGTTAACTGTTATCCTCTTTATTTTCCTCCTTACTGTCCTCTTTAGTTTCCTCTTTATCCTCCTTTTTATCAACCTCTTTATCATCATTTTTATTATCTGGCTTATTTTTATCTTGTGGTGGCTCCTCAGGTGGTATCGGGGGGATTCCCTCTAAGATCGAGGCAAAATATTCGTTTTTGTTGAGGTCTGGCTCCTTGATCAGGAGGTGACACTTTGGAAGGTAATAACTGACCGTGAGTGCTGTATTGCTAATCAAATTGAACACTACTTGAGCGATCGTTTTCTCTTTATCACCCAGGCCGGCATAGATTGGGATAAATATGACCCATATTACGCAGTAGATTAGGCTGGCGATGGTAATGTCTCTAGCAAAGTTATACTGCCTGACTGGCTTTGGCGCCATGAAGGTGCACATGAAGCAGATCAAGGCCAGAAGGCCATTGAAACCCAGCATGAGTCCAAAGTTCAGTATTGGCTCGACAGGACAGGGCAGGAAACGCTTCACAAAAGTCACTTCCAGACTGTCTACCCACATGGTAAGCGAAGGCCCTTCAATGATAAACCAGCCAACAAGCCCTGATTGGACGCCACAACACGCTAGCACCATACTCCAGCTGCCAAGGCCTTGCAGGTTCTCCATGTTCCCTGGAGCTTTTTCAGGGAACTCGCACACATAAACAATCTGTCAACACAAAGAAATAAACATAACGGGATCACGCAATTTGAACAGCATATCTACAAATACTGCAAATTTGTCTTTTTTGCTCACCTGCATGGAGAGGGCCAGGAGGGTGGACAGGGCTACAGTGGGGAACATGATATACAGAAGTATCTGAATACGGCAAATGACATCATTCGGCTGACCCAGGTACAGCACCAGACTTATACAGCTTCCCATCAGACTCAGCAGACCCAAGCCACACAGAGGTCCTCCCAATGCTTTCAGGAGTGGCGTCCCTCTGTGTTGGAAGAACAGGATGCCCATTGCTGCCTGACAGGACAGCAGCAGAAGTCCAGCCAGTATCAGCGCTACTGATTCAAAAGATGACCAAGCCAGGTATTCGTAGGTGGGGAAGACGCAGCTAGTACTGCGGAACGTGGACCACTGGCGTGGAGGACATTTGGTGCATTGGATATCGTCTTTGAAGTGAGGAAAATAAGAAGATGTGAAAGTGGTTTTGATATGTTTAACCCCTTCAGACCTTCACTGCATAATTGCATTGTAAAAATCATTAACGTTATTATTAGTACATATATCTAGTTGGTACTGATGGTATCGATACCCGAGACATTGGAACAACAAAAAAGAAGGTACAAACAATAATAATAAAAAATAGAAAAAGGAGGAGTGGGCGGGATTTGTCTTAATTCCTTCTGGAGTGGGCAGAAATGGGAATAAATCATGTCTCTACTGTATACTAATAAAAAAAAACTTCGACTGTTTCTCACCTGTTCTGTTTTGGTAAGTTCCATCTAAACAGTCACTGCAGTCAAAGCAGCAGGAATAAAATCCTTTAACTATGCGCACTTGTCCTGATAGACAGTCCGAGGAGCATGTAGACGTAGGGACCTGTTATAAAGTAAGATTTAATGTCAGATTTATATATATATATATATATATATATATATATATATATATATATATATATATATATATATATATATAAAATTAAGTATATAATAAGAATAAGTAAATTCATGCAGACCGCAGACGTTTCTTTAATACCATATTATTTTTCGTGTGCCATTTTATTAGATTATTATCAATCGTCAGGTTCTGGACGAAGGTCCCGATATTTTGGAAGGTCACACTGTTGTTCTGAAAGACCCATGCTAACAAATCGTAGCCGATATTTGGGTTTCCCGCTGTGTCAAAGTTGATTTGCGTTCCATTCAGTGTCATAGAAACCTTCTGTACCCATGGCAACAACTGTGCACAAAACAAAAACAAGAAGTATGGATTTTTTTGAGTTGAGTACAGGCCTTGTCATGCTGTGGATCGACTTATAGATGCAGATTGAAATCCTACCTGCCAGGGATAAATATTTTCGGTCTTGGGATCTCTGGTGCACCCGGCTGCGCTACAGTTGAGCATGTTATGTAGGGCCTGGGCCACGCTGTAGACAGCGGTGTAGACGCTGAAGGCAGTACGACGCACCAGCTCTGTTTCAACGATGCTCACGTTTGCAGGAGAAAGATTCCAGCAGCCGGGACATGGGTTCTCTAGAGGGGAGACGTCAGGATCCGGCTGTGTGATTTGCATTTGGAGTCGCTCTTGCGCCATCTTGGTGAAAAGCTCCTGTACGTACGGGCCGAGCAGGCTGACGGGTTGGGTCGTGGCGGTGAAGCCCAGCACGGTACCAATGGTCTGAATGCCAGGCAGGGTGACGATGCTGCTGTGTACAGCCCACGCCGTGCTAGCAATCCAGACTCCTGTCATGTTCCTCCTGATTACCTGCGAAAAGAAGAAAATATATACTGGTGCTAAGAATATTATTACCTTTATCTTTAACCTTTTCTTTTTTTAACCAGCTTTGTATTATCCTATGTGCATTTGATTGGTCATATCTAGAAAACCCGATTAGTACTTAGATGATTTTACAGCAACAGAATTTTAAAATGTTATTTTAAAATACCCAGTTTAGCATTATTTAAGAACACTTTATTTAAAAACCCTTTCAGGTGCTGGGGTGTCACAATACAGTAGATGTGATGAAAATAAGAAATGAAACAGATAAAAGTCACAAGACAGGAACTAAATCACCTTTTGTTTCATATTTAATGTTTGTTGATGCTCAAAATGACATCTCTGCACATAATATAAGTATGTTTTTTATGTTAATGCGCTTTCATTATTGAATTGTTTTCTATCCGATTCATTTATTTAAACGGGTTAATTCTCCACATGTAGGCCGTGCGGTTTTATTCATCACATAGCATCATGTGATGTCACGTGCAAGTCCACGCATGCGATTTCATGTCGAAATTCACTTTCGCATGTTTTTCACATGACAGCACATATTACTCACGTGATCACATGTGCAATCTGTGTGATGATGATTCGTTAAGGAAGGTTCTCAAACAAACCCAGGGCGAAGGTGGATTTTCACATGCACGCTTACGTTCGTATGGATCCAATCCAGACTTTTTTGGGTATTGAGTGTAATGTTTTGTGTATACAATACTCTCAATATTTCATGCATTTAAAAAAAAACTGTGTTGGTTTAGTGTCCGGTTCCTGTCTGTGGTCTTAATCAGCCTGATCTTATTTGTGGAGAGTAAATCATCTGAAAATTGTTTTCTTCCTTTTAGCTGGATGTCAGATATTATTTGGCGTGAGATTATTATTATTATTTGAGTGCACGGATGTTTTCACTTTCATTAGACAAAACATCTGCTAAACGTTACAGTTGGATGCTAAAAATTTGCATACCCTTAGGACCAAATGACTAAATTCAAATACATTTAAATGACAGCAACAAGGCATTTAATGTGTTATGTTTCACAGATGTTCCTCCCTCCAATTTCAAAATGATATTAGTTTAAAAGTTACAAATGTGCATCTCCTTTTGTAAACATGATATATATGTATATATTCTATAATGACTTGCATGCGTAGATTTTGCTTTTATAACACAACGTTTAAAGCAGTTATAAACAGATCAAATGTATGACCTGTTATTGTTTTATAAATTGGAAAACTGCTGTGGTATAAGAAGAATTAAACACTTCAGGGTGTTCTGTTATAGGATAATAATCAACTTCAGGATTGTAAAGGTAACTCTTCATCACACAAGTTTAGAATAAAAAAGTCGAGTATCGATGACAACCGGGCAGTATGTTTCTCACTCACCTCTTTGAAGAAGGCGGTACTTGCTTGGGAGGATGCGAACACCACCACGACGCCCACTTTGGCCTCTACTATGCCATCCAGGATCTCTGATATAATGGGCACCGGGTCTTCGTAGACTGGTATCAACCCTTCGTAGGCTACACAAATGCCTCCGTTGGCAGCGTTCTGGGACACCTGCTGTTGACCCTGTTTGCCGTAAGTCTCATCACTGCCGATCACTGCCACCCAGTTCCAGCCGAACACCTGCAGCAGCTCCACTATGGCCATGGCCTGCCATCTGTCACTGGGGACAGTGCGCATAAACGACGGGTACGTCAGCTTGTCACTGAACCCGTCACTGCTGGCTCCGTAGCTGATCTGTAGGGGGGAAGGAGCTAGCATGAAAATGAGCTACAGAATGATCTTAACATAGAAATTGCTTTATTTATGTTATTTATTCATTCATTCATTCATTATTCATTCATTCATAGTTATAAGTGTTTGTTATAACACATTTGCTTGTTCATTTATTAAAATACGTCATGAAAATATTTTTTATTAACACGATATTTTCATATGGCAGTAAAACTTTAGAGCTTGTTGTTTTCACTGATTCTTACCTGTGGCATCAAGAAAAAGCTGACTAGCTGACTAATGACCCCAGCCATCTCAGAGCTGTATGGGCCGATGACCGCGTGAACTCTGGTCATGTACTCGGTGTAGTTACACATGACGTCCACGTCGTCTGAGACGGCCGTGGTGAAGAACCGCAGTGTGGGCTTCATGATGATCCCCGACTGTCCGCAGTCGTCATAGTTCTCGAAGCCCAGCGTCATGTTAGGAAGGAGGTCGGGCGTAGCGTTGATCTCGTCTATCGTGTACTTCATCACTAGTGCCAGTGCAAGGCCATACTGATCAACACTGTCATAAAGAAAAACATACTTCACCCAGAACGTCTAGAAAAGCAAGCCTGGAGGAGTATTAAAGGAATACTCAGTATCAGTTAACCGTGTGGAAAATAACTGTGGTGAACAGTTAAACCTTTGACCCAGACCTCAATGGATTTGATGTCAATGATTTTTTTTGTTTACATTGATCTACTTTCTATTTTTATCAATCACACATTTTCAGGTTGCTGACTTGATGCAACAAAAAAGCGTCGTGCCTAACAAGATCGCGAGTTTGAATCCTGACAATACCACAGGAATCCGTGGCCAGAAGTTCGCTTCATGTGTTTCGGTGGAAGCACGTGTTAACCTTCACCCTAACTGGATGGTAGCGGTTGAATGATAAGGGAGAGCTGGCTGGTAAAAAACAACAAACAAAAACAATTCAATTTATTTTACTTTTCACAAGCTCTGTGCTCGCAAAACTGAAGCGATCTCACATACGAACGTTTCTTTCTGCGAGAAGTATTTAATAGTGCTTTACGCTCACTGATACTACTCTGTATGCTAAGGTCAGCCACACATGTGTTCTCTATTAAAGATCATGTTTAAACACACCACACGATGCCCCACCCCCTCAAACATTTTCAAACTCAACAGTTTCTAGAACAATCTCATTTATGCTAAGTACACTGTAAAACCAGATAAGTTCATTTAACTCAAAAAATTTTAGGAAACTAATTACCTCAAAATTTTAAAGTTGATAAATCAATTTCTTTAAGCCAAATACACTTAAATATAACATAGTCATTCATAGTTAAATGAACTATCCGGTTTTACAGTGTAAAATAAATGTATTAAGATAGAATATAACATCACCCGACGTGTAAAAATTCTATTATTTTCACGAGTTAGAATACTAGTTTACAACTAGTTACAGTTTACAACTGCTTATAGCTGCTATAACGTAAGTGAGAACTTGTTTCATGTTCCTCAACATTAAATATAACTGAACAGATTTTTTTTTTTAAAAAAAAAAGCATTGATTGGCGTTCTTTAATAAATAAAAATTGTACGTATAAGAGTCTGTCTTTATGAGTACATTTCACGTTAAAATGTTTCCTTTTCTTATCTTTCTACAGGGAAATTTAAATTGTCTGTGGTAGTTGCACAGATGTACATATGTGGTTAGGTAATAAAGTTGCTTTAATATCAAGCAAAGTGAAATAATTGTATGCATATACTCTTTATGGCCATATATCACATTTGCGTAACAAATCACATAATTGCCTTTGATACGTCTTTAAAGTCTTTTTAAATACAAAAATCACTGTTATCCTGATTCTAATCATTCTTCTTTCAAATCCAAAAAGCTATGTAATCCAGTTCAGCACTCCAGTTCCTCGGAGAACTTCAAGACCTGTAAGCACAAACTATTACTTGTAGAATAATCTACCTTTCGCATTGAATATCGTCCGGTTCCACTCTCTCGGTCAGGTTGCTGGTCAGTTGGTTGATAGGAAAAAGTCCACCAAGTAGAATATCTCCAGGAGACTTGAAGAGATTTGTGGAGATGTTCTGGAACCATAGGGGATTCGTCCCATGAGCAGAACTGAGCATGCAGCACAGAATCAGCAGCTTTGCCTGTCCGGCCACTCTGCAAAACATATTCATCAAATGAGAGAAAACGGGTTGAGAAAATAAGTCAGTTCAACTGGGTTGGCTTCACTTTTTTAGTAGAGACGGATTTTCCTGATGGTCTGGAGACACTGGTGTTTTGTGTCCTAATACTTTGCTCATGGTCCGTGCTTTGCTATATAGCCGGATGTGTATTTAAATCAGTGGTTTACATAAAGCTGCCATCGAACCCACGCAAGTGTATGAAAATAAGCTGGTAGTGTACGCTGTGTCTTGCTCAGAGCCTCAACAATGATTTTACAAAGCCTTATTCATGAAATATTACAAAGAGAAGCAAATTTTGTCCTTAATCTAATATGCGTAAATATCTACAGAGAGAATTTAATTTAATGAGAGTTTTATATTCATTTGAACTAAAATTGCAGAATGGCTGCAGGACTCATTAGTTCTGTCACACTGTAATGAATTTAAAGACTTTTTATGTGTTTTCTTTTTTATGCTCATTGTTTACAGACTTGCCACAAATCTATTGCATAAGTGAGAAAGGAGAGCCAGCTGCATGTTCTCATATTTCAGTCACTTGAAGCACATTTCCATGCATTTGCTTGTGGGAATGACTCATAGCTCTTTACTGAACATTTGGAGCAGGGAACAATCAGAAAGACAAATGCCTTTATGTCAAGATTATATGGAACAACATACGCGAACAAAACGTTTTCACTTAGATGTTTCACGTATGGCCTAAAGTGACAGAAATACTGTACAGTAGCTGTGCAATGACATCAGAGATCAGAGGTGAATATATTGTAAGAAAACTGATCTAGCTCATGACTTTTCTGTCTCAATGTACTCATTCATTAAGACCTCAGAGAGCTCTTGATATTCCAAGACTTCTAACTGTATAAGGTTCACTAGTCCATGCAGGATTTCGCAGAATTTTTTTTGTGGTATTTTTTGTGATTGTTGCGGCCAAAAATGTCTGATTTTGCTGTGGCTATTTATTTATTTTTTTAAAATTTGCGATGCAATTTACAGAGTTTTTATTTTTTTGTGCTTTTTTTGCGGAAAAGTACTTGAACTGGCGGATCGTGATCGCGCGAAATTGTTTTGCATAATGATGTTTGTTGGTAAATGAGACCTTTTAGCTGTATTCACGTTCGACGCACGTGAATCGAAGAGGGCTTTGACTGAATGTGCGCTGTGATGACGTCACATGACGTGGAATCTGTGGAAAATCGGTGGTAATTGTGAAAAATTGCACACTGCTCTGAATATTACGGAGTTTCGTTGATTTGGCGTTCAATTTCTGTGATCGCAAAAAGTCGCAAAATCCTGGAGGGGATGCTTTTTATTTATTTATTTATTTATTTATTTATTTATTTATTTATTTGTTTGTTTGTTTGTTTGTTTATTTTTGTCAGGGTTGCCAAGCCAATACTTTTTCACATCACTGTAACTATAAATTGATAAATATAAAGTATGATGTGTTGGCCATCAATAATTAAAACTTTTGTAACTGGTTGCAAATTGTAGTATAAGAGGAATAAACCACATTCATTCACATACACACAGTGTGTGTGTGCCCTGTTATCATTGAAATCAGTTTTTAAATCTGATTCACTTTATCCATAGTGCACCGTTTGGAAAAATGTGCATATTTTGCATTCATGTCTGAATGCATACTAGCAAATGTCCAGCACACTCAAGAGATCCCATGATGCATTGCAACAGGCCCAAACTGTGATGATTCTAGATGATACAGACTAGTCATTCTGCCCTATATACATATCTAACTCGGACAAAAACCCAAAATCATCAGTTGTGTTTTCAGTCGGACGTGAATTCTGTGGGAAAGTAAATTTCCTGGTGCACCCTGATTACACATTTGCCTACAATATCCTGGTGTCCATGTGGGTTTTCATGCCTGCTGTCTCTGTTGATGCCAATTCTTACATTAGCCAAAATGCATCATATCTCCGATGTGTTCGAGTTAATTTAATCACTTGTTAGTCACTTGTTAGAGCTGTGATTTTGGTCATACAGAATTTGCATATGTTTACTGTTGAGTGAAACATTAAACCAAAGTATTAGTACAATGTTTGCATACGTATTTTAGCTGTTCTGGATGTGGAACGAATTTCCAAGTGTTTTGCATGGCTTAGGGCAGGCATGGCGTCGCAAACGTTCTTCTACTTTATCCCTCAGTTGTTGTTTTTTTCCAGGACACAAATCAGCAGTGTTGCAATTCCCCAGTTATATTTTGTCTCTTGGAAAAATAGGACTTTTAAGTTTCAAACGGGACTTCTGGTAAATCAGCCGTGGCCTAAACATACACTCACTGTCCATTTTAATAGGAACTCTTGTACGACTACTCGTTTACGCAGTTCTTCGATCAGCAGCACAATGTATAAAATCGTGCAGATACAGGTCAAGAGCTTCAGTTACTGTTCACATAAAACATGAGAATAGGAGGGAAAAAATGTGATCTCGGTGACTTTCTAAAATGTGACACTAGCCCAACCCCCCAACACCCAACCATTCATTCTTTTTTTCAATTCCCCCCCATCGCTTCTGAAAAAACTCCATTAGAAACCATCACAGAAGTTCTAATGTTCTAACCCCCCCCCCAGGATCTACAGAGGAACATAAAAAAGAGTGTTTATAAAATGACTGACAGGAGGTGCATCAAAACACAAACAAGCAATTCCCGGCCAGTTTTCCAAACAGTATTCTCATGCTAAGTCCACTGCTTAATGCATTGTTTTTTGTTAAGATCATGTTCTACAAATCTTCCAGGTTATTTGTACAAGTAAGAAATAAAAAAAAAAAAAAAGACTACTGAATGAGCCTGAGCCTCGATTGTCAATTTCCAGCTTGCATTGGTAGAAATAATGAATATATTTGCACCTGAACTTTGTTGATGGAATGCACTAAGCTTGACTTGACCTATGACCTGTAAGTCAACTAGACTACTTCATATATTTCATATATCATACTTCATACTTCATATTGCTTCTCATTTCTTATTTGTGCATCCTCATTTCCTTTCCTTGCATCTTAGCTCCACCCCATTAGGATGTGAGAGAAGGATGCAAGGATGAGATGCGAGGAGAGAGGAACCGAACCAAGTCGAATGGAATATCCTCGCTCTCTCAAACGTCACTTCAAAGTGACGTCAAGTAACGAAGGGATCTGCATTTCAGGGATCTGCCATAATGCTTATTTTTGGATGTGCGTTAAGTTCTTGGAGCTAGGTTAATAACGACAATCTTAATAAAGCAAAATGCACTGACAGCATGTGAAATGTCTGGGTTATTCCACAATGAATTAATAAACAATACATAAATGATTGCATCTTTTGTGCAATTTTGCATATCCAAACATGCAAAGCTCAATTTATTACAATACTCATTGTAAGCATATCATTATTTCATTATATTTCACACAAAATTCCATCACATCATAAAAGGACTTTTTGTTTGAGAGTCTGTGTGAACTTCCTGTTTCTCCTCGACAGGGGGCGATGATCTACAGTCAGATCCGGAATCTAGGCTTACTAATGACTAATGACAATTCCTGCTAAACAAAATCTTGTTCGATCTGAATTGTGGCTCTGTTTTTCAACAAAATTCACCTCAGGATGTGTATTTGTGATATCACTAAAGAATAAACACAATTAATAGAAGTTTACATTAAAATTTTTTGTTGTTTAATACAAAGAGTTGTGGCCATTAATCACTCCCACAGATAAAATTTGTGTACTCTGAATATATTTCTGATTAACTGAGCAATAATATTTCCTTGAACAATAATAAAACAGTATGTTATAGGAAAATAACGTGGAAATCAGTTGTTTATTTTTCCTATAAAAGCACCTCAGCAAAAGGGCGGCGTAGTGACGCAGTGGATTGCGTTGTGTTACCTCAGCATTCCAGATTCAATCCTGAGCTCGGGTGCGTGTCTGGGTGGATTTTCTGTGCATGTTCTCCCCGTGTCTGTGTGGGTTTCCTCCGGGTTTTTCGGTTTTCGTCCACCTCCCTAAAACATGCCACTAAGTGAATTGGCTAAGATAAACTGCCCCTTGGTGTGAATGTGCGTAAGCATGCTGTGAGCAAGTGTGAGTGAGTGAGTGAGTGAGTGGGTGAGTGAGTGAGTGAGTGAATGAATGGGTGAGTGAGTAAGTGAGCAAGTGTGAGTGAGTGAGTGAGTGAGTGCGTGAGTGAGTGAGCAAGTGTGAGTGAGTGAGTGAGCGAGTGTGAGTGAGTGAGCACGTGAGTGAGTGAGTGATCGAGCGAGTGAGTGAGTGAGCGAGTGTGAGTGAGTGAGTGAGTGATTGCGCGAGTGAGTGAGTGATCGAGCGAGCGAGTGAGTGAGTGAGCGAGTAGGAGTGAGTGAGTGAGTGAGCGAGTGTGAGTGAGTGATTGAGTGAGTGGGTGAGTGAGTGAGCGAGTGTGAGTGAGTGAGTGAGTGGGTGAGTGAGTGAGTGAGCGAGTGTGAGTGAGTGAGTGAGTGGGTGAGTGAGTGAGTGAGCGAGTGTGAGTGAGTGAGTGAGTGAGTGGGTGAGTGAGTGAGTGACTGAGTGAGTGAGAGAGTGAGTGCGTGAGTGAGTGAGTGCATGAGTGAGTGACTGGGTGAGTGAGTGAGCGAGTGGGTGAGTGAGCGAGTAGGAGTGAGCGAGTGAGTGAGCGAGTGTGTGTGAGTGAGTGAGTGAGTGAGTGGGTGAGTGAGTGAGTGGGTGAGTGAGTGAGTGGGTGTGTGAGTGAGTGAGTGAGTGAGTGAGTGAGTGAGTAGGTGAGTGCGTGAGTGAGTGAGTGCGTGAGTGAGTGACTGGGTGAGTGAGTGAGCGAGTGGGTGAGTGAGTGAGCGAGTGAGTCAGTGAGTGCATGAGTGAGTGAGCGAGTGAACGAGTGAGTGAGTCAGTGCGTGAGTAAGTGAGCATGAGCGAGTGAGTGAGTGAGTGAGTGTGAGTGGGTGAGTGAGTGAGCGAGTGTGAGTGAGTGAGTGAGTGTGAGTGGGTGAGTGAGTGAGCGAGTGAGCGAGTGTGAGTGAGTGAGCGAGCGAGCGAGTGAGTGATTGAGCGAGTGTGAGTGAGTGGGTGAGTGAGCGAGCGAGTGTGAGTGAGTGAGTGAGTGTGAGTGAGTGAGTGTGGGTGAGTGAGTGACTGAGTGAGCGAGTGTGAGTGAGTGAGTGGGTGAGCGAGTGATTGAGCGAGCGAGCGAGCGAGTGAGTGAGTGAGTGAGCGAGTGAGTGAGTGAGTGAGTCAGTGCGTGAGTAAGTGAGCGAGTGTGAGCGAGTGAGTGAGTGAGTGAGCGAGCGAGTGAGTGAGTGAGTGAGTGAGCGAGTGAGTGAGTGACTGAGTGAGTGTGAGTGAGTGTGAGTGAGCGAGTGAGTGAGTGAGTGAGTGAGCGAGCGAGTGAGTGACACACACACACACACACACACACACACACACACACACTCACATACAAACAGAATGTACTGTAATACACCAGTTTGATTTCATTGTGTCCAAGTGTATAATGTGCTGCCCTGTGCGTGGGTGGAAAAGTCAACCTAAACCCATCCTGACTGTTTGTGTGTGTGTGTATGTGTGTAGGCCTGAGCAAGCATGTGTGCACGTGACATTGCAACATGCAGCTTGGTCCGTGTTATGCTCCAGATTATGACCCCCCCCGTCTTGTGTGTTAAACCCATGTGGCAAGTCTTACTTGATGAAAAGCTGCATAACACATAGAGCAGAATCCCCTGTATTCTATAGACACAAACACGCTCCAACACACATGGTCAGATTAACTGCAGCAATGACATCTACAATGCCGATGTATTAGATATACGGTATATATACATGTATTATTGCTCCTTTCTGATGTGTTCCTGATGTTTCCATTCACACTGTAGGACAGCTCTGCTTGATAATGCAAAAAACAAACACAACAAAACAATTGATTAACATATCATCTTGTTGCTACAATTTAAAAGGCTGAACTGGTTTTCGAGTAGCTTCAGTGATATTTGGATTTAACCCACAGCATACTACCACTAGATGGCAGATGTTTGTTTTAGGATCGACCCTTCAACCCCGGTGCTAAACTAAGGATGCTTTGCTGCGGTTTTTCACCATCGTGTCCTGACTCATGCACAGAATCCTAAACTGCGACTGGTTTTCACTACCATTTTGATGATTCAGTTTAGGTTTAGCACATTTTGGAACAGTGTCAGGTCTTGCGATGTTGCTGCAACACAACTGGTAGATCCGTACATGGGTGGACGTTGATGGCCTTCGGGTCAGCGGCCGGGTATGCCATGTAGTCGTGTTTGTACAGCTGATAATGCAGATGAATGTACCTGATTTCAGGGAACATGCCATTTTCAGATCATTACTCATGTTTCTGAGTGTACATTTAAGACTTAATTAGCCCATCTTTAAATGGGTTTCGCTTACTATAAATAATTTATGCTTATTAAGTTAAGCTAGTCATCAAGTATTCCACTAGTCTAAGAGATCAAGTGTAGCCATTTTTATTTTTATTTTTTATTTTTAAGAATTCAGCACGCATGTCTTTTGTTGGTCAATTTTAAACCTGTCAGACCGAGTGTCGGACTATGCAAATGTCTGAGGCAAAATCTTTCAATCGTGTGTCCTCGCAGAGCTCCATTAACATTTTGTGGAGTGCTCCCTAAGTTCGCCCCTCGGAGAATAGCTGGATCAGCCTCGCTCTAATCTTCATCAGCAGCCCCAAAGAACACTAGGCCCCTTGTTAGCGTGCTGGCCAGACTTACTACAGCCACGGACAAATGATTAACTAGCCCCACACCCTCGCGCTTTCTGTCTCTCTCATAATCTTCCTTGCCTCATATCACCATCTGTCTTCATCTGCACGCCTGTGTGTTCTCGTCCAAATGGGGGAAACGTATGCGTTCTGCAAATGTGCAGTCTGGCAAAGACGCATAATTTGCACTGTTTAGCGACGGAATTAAGTAAATACTAAATGTGTTTCATTCACCAAATCATTTTCAGACCTGTACTGTCACAATAGGGCTTTTTATTAGCTTCCATGTGCCGTGTGTGAGTATGAAAGCGATGCAAGGGAGTGTTAATGATGATTGTATGCATTGGCTTAGCTTGCCTCATAAGGTTAAACACACGAACGACACATCCTCGCTTCCTGCTCACCCCCTTTATCTCCAGCTGTCCAACCTGTTCTTCTAGTTGACGAGGACTGTGTGTAACCATGGGTGTATGCAGTTCGCACGCACCCACACACTTTTAGTCTAGGAAATGAACTTCGTTCAGGACTTTCTTTTTTTCTTTTTTTTTAATCAGACATCAACTTGAGCTGTCATCCACTTCTAAAATATGACCTCTTTAATTCAATTGGTGCTGTAACACTAAGTGACAGAAGACTGCCGGAAGGTCTGGGAGGGGAACGAACAGGTAGAATAAAAAAAAATGAACAAATACACAGAAACTCTGACCCTGTAACGTGTGTATATATAATAAAAGGCAAATACCTGGAACAAATTGTATTTGAACCACAGAGGCCAAATAGACAAATTGGATATAAACCCTAAGGCCAATGTTGTCGAACTGGGCTGGATGTTATCTTCATTTCTACCATCTTGGAAAACTGAGCTTAGTTTATATATAGCTAATGAGCCCTTCAAATGCAGCACTGTGGTCTCTTGCAGCATCTTGACCCTATTATATTCACCCCTTTTCCAGTTTTTCCACAGTTTGTAGTGTTATAAGCTGGAAATGAAATGGACGTAATTGGGATTATATGTCAGGAATCAACACAAAATAACCCACAATACCGATAATGATATATTATCAATATATATCAGTATAAATCAAATTCATTTACAAAATTATTTCCAACAAAAAAATTATATATAAAAGTTGTGATTGCATAAGTATTCACCCCCATTATTGTGACATCCATTAATTAGTTCTGGTGCAACCAGTTGCCATCAGAAGTCATATAATTACTTGAATGGAGTCCAGCGGTGTGCAATTAAAGTGTCATGTGATCTCCGTATAAATACACCTGTTCCTGAAAGGCCCCAGAGTTTGTTAGCGGACCAAGGAGTTATCAGAAGTACAGGACAAAGTCCTGCAAAAAGATCAGTCAAGTTTTGGTTATAGAAAAAAAATAGCATAAACTTTGAACAACTTGCAGAGCATCGTTAAATTGATTATTTAAAATTAATAGACTGTAAACCAAAATATAGAGACTGGGTAAAAAGAGGATTAGTCAGAGAAGCAACCAGGAGGCCTGAAGGAGCTGTAGAGATCCACAGCCCAGAAGAAAGCAATTACTGAAAAAACAAAAGCCTTATGGATTTGCATTTCAAATGCATGGTTGGGGACTCAGCAAACGTGAGTAAAAAGGTCTGATGAGACTAATGAAATTTGTTCAAATTAAAAGTGGCGCATTTGGAAGAAACCCATCGAAGCTCATCATTCTGAGAACACATTCCCACAGTGAAACACGGTAGTGGTAGCATCATGTTGCAGGGATGCTTTTCATCAGCAGGGACTGGGAAACTGGTCAGGGTTGAGGGCAAGATGGAGGAGGAGCTAAATACAGGGCAGTCCTACAGTAGAAGAAAACCTGTTCCAGTCTACAAGAAACTTGAGACTGAGGCAGAGGTTCACCCTCCGAAAGGAGAACGACTCGAAGCATACCACCAAAGTAATACTGTAGTGGTTCTACACCAAGAACTCCTGGGACATTAACCTGTCATCCACTCCAAAAGACTGTCCCATAGAGGTTTGCTTTGGGTTGTGATATGTTAAGAAGGCCATAGCATATGATGGATGTGGAATGAGGCCATACTCATCAGGATGGAAATGATTCCTACTAGAATAAAGGTGATCAGAATAAATTTTGAATCATGCCTCCGTCTAAGCTGACAAGACTACTCAAACATTGCAGCAAAATAAATAAATGCCTCCCACACCGTTTTACCTTTAATTCATCATATCCGTTTAAAAAATACCAGACCAACAAGACCAACTCGTTATTATAGCTGGAGGATATAGCTACGATCAAAGAAGTTCATGGATTGACCCATACTTGGGTTTTGCTAGGGAAAAAGTTTAAAGCACATCCTCAGAGTCCACAGTGAGATTGATAAAATTGTCCAATTTATCATCTAGTTGTTTTTTGTTTGTTTGTTTGTTTTTTTTTGTTTTTTGAAACCGCATTTGCCATGTCCTCAAAGTCCAACCGGAAATGTGGAGTCATAAAAAGGGTGAAAGAACAATGAAACTGACAATGTGGGCTCGGGGCAGTGGTTTAGACCATGTCATTAACCTCAGCAGGTGGTCATTCCTGGAAATGTGTAACTTGTAGCACACACACACACATACAGACTGTCTCAGGCTCATGTAGTCTATGGGTGAGCAGCTGGACAAACATCCATGAAGTGGGTGGCTGCTTGTGAACAGTACCAAATTGTTGTCGCCACGGTGTGTGTGTGTGTGTGTGTGTGTGTGTGTGTGTGTTTGTGTGTGTGTGCATGTGCATGTGTATGTGTGTGTTTTGTGGAATTTTACCAGGCCAGGCTTATATAAGGGAACGAGTGGGCTGGGACGAGCCATACAGCGCTACAAGGTCTCTGGCCTCTGTTCGTTTCACCCTAGCAACTAATAGTCTCAGTTACCTGCTCTGCTTTCTGCTGCTGTCGCAAGAGCAGATAAGGATAGAGCTGAGTGCAAAAGTTTGCTCACTCTAAGAAGAGAATATTTATTTTTCAAATAAAAAACACCTTCAGAGTGTGAGGTCGCACCAATTTTCCTTTATTTCTACAAAAGTAGTCAAATAGTGTAAAGTATATATAAAGTATATATGATATATAGATAGATAGATAGATAGATAGATAGATAGATAGAGAGAAAAACTAAATGAGTTTAAAAGTTTGCATCTCCCTTACTGAATGTGATATTGATTTTTGATTATGATTTCTTTCCAAACCATATTTCCAAGCACATTCTGGATCTTCTCACTTGCACCTGGGACGTCCTCCCTGACTCACTGTATACTCTATCTGTTAAATAATGTGTGTGTGCATCAGACCCTTTGATGGCGTCGCATCCCATCCAGCTTTTAACATCCCACAGAGCGCTATTAATTCCATTATTTGGATTTTTAAAAACAGCACGACCGTAACTCTGCCTGGAGGAAAACTACCAAGCAACCAACAGGCCAAGGGCAACTATCATCATGATACTACTGTACCACCACCACCACCATCACCACCACCACCACCATCACCTCCACCACCATCATCATCACCACCACGCTTCACACTGTGACGAGCCATGTACTTTGTACCAAAGCCAAAGAATTCAACTTTGGCCTCATCATACAAGAGAAGCTTATTCCACACACCAGAATTCAGTTTGTTTTTTTCCCTGGCAGGGTTTCCTTTTCCAATTAAACCAGATGCAGAATGCACTTTAGAGATAAAATACTTTGCTTTTGATCTCTCTCTCTCTCTCTCTCTCTCTCTCTCTCTCTCTCTCTCTCTCTCTCTCTCTCTCTCTCAATTAACTACAAGAAGCATTTCTTTAAGTGTACTTTAAGTGAACTTTTCTTTCACGACTAAATCTCATGGCTCTTTATTTAACCTGTTTAATTGTTCTAACTGCGTAGAACAAGAGGAGTGAGTGAGCCTGTTTTAGGAGCAGAAGCACATGGCCATTCTGATTCTTAGTCTTCAAGTGCCCTGGAGGGACAATGTGCACGTGATTATCTCACTTCCAGGTATCCGATTAGTCACTGGCCATGACATGCTTGTGTGAATGCTTTTTACTGAGGGCATTTTTACAGGGTAATACCATTCTCATCTAACTGCAGGATAAATACTACAGGAACAATAGGCGTGATTCTTCAGAACCCACTGAAAGTCAGACAAAGCAGGAATTGTCATGATAGCTCCCTCTGTGATTTGGGCATGTCCGACGATTCAGATCTTTAGGAGTCACATATAAACCAGTGTAATTAGTGAGTAGGTTAGTATATTTTATATATAATATATTGAGCCTTTTAAAAGTCACAAATTATTGTAAGGAGGGACGTTTACTTTACATGCTAATGCAAAAAATTTGACCTGAGTTCTTACTTAAATAAGCAAGAAGACACTTTTCAAGTGGTCTTGAGAGATGCTTTTTGCTTTAACTAAGAAAAAGAAGCTGATTAGAAGTCATGTAAGAGGAACCTTGTAAGAGGAACGCTGTCCATCACCAGCTTGCAAATTATACAAGCGTAACAAGTAAGTGAAGTACGTACTGTCGATTTTGCAGTGGCGTCTCTCCGAGGAAGCCAGATCACTATCGGCCTTCTCCATTCCTCTCTCACCAAAAGCCTTTAATTAACAAAACAGTAGTTGTCCTAGAGAGAAATTTCTCCTCTTTTCCATTAATTTTTGGAGTCACAGGCCCAGGGGCAGCTGCGTAGGCGAAGGAAGGAAGACAGAAAGAGAAAGCAAGATGAAAAGAAATGTGAGAGTGGGGTCGGGGGAAAAGAAACGTCAGGAAGGGAAATGTAAAGAAGCGATGCTGATGGATGACACACGATCTGCTTGTCTGAAAGGAAAAGGATTCGCTTTCCAAGTTAAAACGCAGGTTTAAAGCTGATGCTTTTTCTGGAAAATGGAACCAGAAATTTGCATTTCTATTTTAAGTGCTCGCTTTTTTTTTTTTTTCAGCTTAAAGGGTGATTGTTTAGCACACCTGCGACCGAAGCGAGATAATGATGCAATTTCCTGTAATCGATATGTCAATAGGATTGCAGAATGAGTCGGTCATGCTTACTTCTGGCACAACAGTCGTCTCTTGTTGAAGTATACCTTATTTGGCTTAGTAATGAAAGATGACTCAAGCTGCCTCTTTTGACACTCGAGGTTCTTTACGCTACAATGGCCATCCGACAGGAAATTCCACATTGCATGACTGTGAGGCGGAGGATGACAATAGCAGTCAGTGCTTCTGTCACGTTTTACAGCCATCACACCTCTTGTAACGCTAGCAAGTAGAGATCAGGGATCCCGCAGGATAAAAAAAAAAGCACTTTTACCTGGAATATTAAACTTGCATATTACTGTAGGTTTTAAAATGTTCAATGGCATCCAAGATTCAGTTTGTGATGACATTTTTGAATCAGCTTTTATTTATATATTTATTTTTCTTTAGAATAAACGTCTTTCCGTGACATTTTTCTCGAACTTCACTTTTAGCGACACAGCTCCATCTCTATGTAAAGAAAGCCATTTGGTGGCGCTTAATTCCTTAAGTCAGTCCAGCTCTCACACCTTCTCATCTGTACTCTCCACCCGAACAGATCAGATTCTCAAGCATTCAACATTCACGCCATCACCATGCTAACAAGATCACCAACTAGCCGAGCTGAGTCTCTGCAGCGTTGCATCCTGGGACTTTCGAGTCTTGTCTGAAAAGTTGGATTTCTCTTTAATATGATACTCACCAGAAAATGAAAAGCGAGTGCGAAAAGAAGCTCCTCCTTCTTTTGTTTATAGGGGTCTGAGAGAGAAACCTGATTGTTATCACTTACGTTTGAGAGTGTTTGAAACGTTCCTCCTATTAAACGCTGTTTCTGAGTGCGCTAGCAACGACAACGTGCCCTGCTAACTTCTCACAGGAATAACGCAGGAACATACAGCACCAACCAACAAATTAGCACCAACGATCACTAAATGACTAAATTACACATATTTAAGTATAAACATATTTAATGAGTCTTCGTTTAACACGCGCTCACATGGCTCTCGATTGGTGTGTTCACCTTATTCGTTTATTCATCTTCAGTAAATTATTTATTCTGGTTTAAATTACTAAGTAAGGAATAAAACACGAAGGGGTCGCCGTTATAGGAAAGTAATCCATGACACCAAGCCTAAAAGTGAATCATTTTCCCATTACAACACATTTAAAAGTGCTTTATTACACTTACTTAGTTACATTTTTAGTTTTGAGTTTATTAATGAAACAAGATTATTATTATTATTAATTAACAAGATTTTTTAAAATCAGTTTATAGTGACATTTAAAATGTCAAGAAAGAAGTTAATTCTATATCATTAAAAAAATTATTTAAAAAATCTCTCTCATACACACACACACGCACACACACACACACACACACACACACACACACACACACACACACACACACACACACACACCTCTACTAGCAGATGAGAAACCCCGTGTAGGTTTACTCTTGTTAAATCTTACCCTCTCCTGTCAGTAATGTAATCTGTGCACCTGTCCTCACGCTGATCTACCTGTTTCGTGTGTGAGTGACATAGTCACGTGAGACTCCATGGAGGGTTGCGTGTGAAGAGCCAGGCTGGTTTGTAGCGGTAAGGCTAAAATAAGCAGGAGGATGGTTCAGGTGCGTCCCTCCACTTACAAAACACCTGCATTGGGGTTAATCACACTTCTACCTGCACCAAGCCTACTGCACTCAGGACTCACACACACACACACACACACACACACGCACATACAAACACACAAGAGAGGGCGTGCTTTTTTTTTGATCGAGGAAAGAAGAGAATGGGAGAAGGGTATAAAGTGTACTAATACCTAGTTTCATTTGTACTCAACCCAATCAGGAAGGTCTCATTAAAAAGATTACTTTCACGCACTGTAGTCAGCTTTGCCAAGTCAGGCATAATACACACGCAGGTGCAAACGTCCAGGCTGAAATCCTTTGACGCTTAGCAGCAAAATTACTGGTTTTCAGACGCGCGTAGAGCAAAGAAATCTGGGGAGGAAGGGAGGAAGGGATGAAGGTGAGGGCAGAATAAATGGAGACAATACAGTTCAGGAAACAGAAAAGAACGTGTACATGATCAGTGTTTCAAAAGTAATTACCCAGAACGAACAGAACGCATTGACCGGACTGACAATACAGCAAAGCCGGAAACAAACACCGTACATTTTTAACATTCGGGTTTTCTTAACTGAAATTTTTGCATCTTAACAATAATTTTACCTCCTCGTATATGATAACGAGTCTTTATTAGTCACATGTACATTACAGCACAGTGAAATTCTTTTTTTCGCATGTCAGGAAGTTGGGGTCAGAGTGCAGGGTCAGCTATGATGCGGTGCCCCTGGAGCAGAGAGGGTTAAGGGCCTTGCTCAAGGGCCCAACAGCGGCAGCTTGGTAGTTCTGGTGCTTGAACCCCCGACCTTCCCGTCAGTAACCCAGAGCCCTAACCACCAAACCACCACTGCCCCTTGTATTTGTATAATAGTAGATTATAGTTTAGAAAAAAGTTTTCACAAAATTTCCACTTACCTCCAATGTATTCAATCCGAGACATTTTTTGGCATCCAAGTTCAGCACTGTTGCACTGGAGCTATGGAGTTAACGCAGCTCGTCGTGCACGTTGCATGCTGAAATCATCACGCATTCATTTTGTAATCTTACACTGATTTGCCGTTGTAGTTTCTAATGCTAACTGACACAATATTACCAGTAAAAAAAAAACAATTATTATTATATTTTTATTTTCAGTTATAAAGTGATATGACAGTTTGGCTTGTTGACACATGACATGGCCTGCTTGAAACTACATTGTAATTACACCATTATGCAATTGTATTTAATCATTGTGTTCAATATTCCCTTTTTTCTTAGTCACCTCTGTGTCATCTGCTACTGTCCAGCCTCCGTCTTCATGTTCTGTGCCCTTCTGTTTGCCCTGATGATATCAGGGAGGATTATATCAGGGAAAGCAGAGTGACAATAAGAACAAGGCTCATGAGTACGTCACCAGGAAGCACGTCATGGTATGTGTCCAACCTTTCTTTTGTTAATAACAATAAAACTTCAGATGAGTTAACCCCAGCAAACTATATTATAATTGGGAGGAGCTTGCTATTTTTCACGAAGCACATTCAGCCGAAGCCCTCTCTTCGATTCACGTGCGTCGAACATGATTACACCTAATAGGTCTCGTTTGCAAACAGACATCACTGCGAAAGCCCGTGCGAAACAACTTAGTGCGATTGCGATTTCACCAATTCAAGTTGCATCGCAAATTCTGAAAATTGAACAGTTTTGGCCGCAACAATAGAAACCATTGAAATCCTGTATGGACTGATTAAGGCTCTGAAGTGATGCGATGGGAAACGTGTTCTCTCATTAGGAGAGCGCCATCAGCTGGACACCAAGACAGTGCAATTGGTCCTCTATCACGTGTTCATCTTAGATATGTTAGCCAATCACTGGTCTTGGAGAAGTCATGAATATAGAAAAGGGCAGTTAGTGCGTTCCTCTGAGTGTGTTGAGCTGCGCTATGAAGTTGCACGATCAGCAGTTTGCAAAGATATATATAAATGACACTGGAGACTCCTTCCATCCATCCATCTTCTATACCGCTTATCTTACAGGGTCACGGGGAACCTGGAGACTATCCCACAGAGCATGGGACACAAGGCGGGGTACACCCTGGACGGGGTGCCAGTCCATCGCAGGACACAATCACATACACATTCACACACACATTCATGCACTACGGAGCCTACCATGCATGTCTTTGGACTGGGGGAGGAAACTGGAGTACCCGGAGGAAACCCCCGCAGCACAGGGAGAACACACAAACTCCGCCGTGGCGGGAATCAAAGCCCCAACCCTGGAAGTATGAGGCGAACGTGTTAACCGCTAACCTACCGTGCGCCCAAGACTCCTTCCATAAATGTTAAATGAGCATCTCCTCACAGAAAGCTCACCATCTCAGTTATTATACGTTTTCTTGTATAATACGTTCTTGTATTATACGTTTTTTTTTCCTCAATGAGGAGGAGAAATGTAATGATAGTCAGACAGACAGTGAATCATCCAGAACAGGTTCGGTGTGTATTTCGCTGCACGACCAGCTGAGACGCTTCTGTATATTTGACATTACGACTGTGCAGATCGCCCCACACTTGTCCTCATGATGATGGTGGGAAAAGTCTCAGGAAACCACTTGTCCTAAAGTGCACTCATCTCTCTCCTGGTCCTTCCCTTCTCTTCCCTTCCCTGTTTGCATGATGGTTTTCTCCTTCATTTTTCTGATGTACTCCGGCACTGACATGCACAGCTATGACTCATAAGGTTCTCTGTGCACCCTGCTAGCCCACGAATAGCTTTTTCACAAAGAACTGACTTGCACCCCATTGGACAATTTCACAGGGTTACTATTACAGGGGTGGTCTTTCCCAGCAATCGTTATTTGTGTATCCTGACAGTATTTTGTATTTAAATATTAGACAACGGTTTGAGCTGAGATTATGGTGCAGATTAGGCTTTTGACAGCCGGATTAGCGAGATTAAAGGGATCGAGCGAGATGTTGTGGGAATGCACAGACAAGCATTCGGTTGCTAAGAGGAGAAAACACTCCCTTATCTGTTCTTTTATCTGTTTTTTTTTCATTGTCGGGACTTTTGGCTGGTCCCCACGAAGAAAACTGCATGTTGTTTATTTATTTATTTATTTTTAATTTCCTCTTCTTCTTTTTTTTTTTCTTCAAAAAACTGCAGCTTTAATTGAAAAGATCTGAAAGGTTTCCTTTTGGTTAATGAGGTAAAGGTTAAGATTTGGGTTAGGTTTAGGTGTATCTTACCTTTAATTAGCTGCATTAATAACGATGTCAAAGGAAGAACCGTACAAGGATAGAGAGACAAACTTTGACTGAAGCCACACACACACACACACACACACACACACACACACACACACACACACACACACACACACAATTATATGTTCACCCCTTTATTTCTTTCTGGAGCCCTGCCTGTTTGCTCATGTCAGATTTCCGGTAATGCTTCAGGAATTCGTGGAACCAAGGTCGCTGAATTCCTCTGGACTACCTCGTGTTTTGGGTTTGCTGAACCTTGGATTTCCGCCCCACTCACTCACTCGTGTATGACTCACAGAGTGTGTGGTATTCAAGGTCTGACCGCCTCGCGCAGTGCACCCGCCTCGCTGTGTTTATCTTAAAGCCATCTGACTTCTTGTCACTGTATTTTTCTTTTTCAATAATAGGCCAGGTGACATAAGGATTACCAGGGCTCGCCTGGCACGTTGTCCCTTTACAAATACATCCAGGTCCTTCCTATGCCGTCATCTCATCACCTCTCAGTCTCTGGAACACCACTTATTATCCACCACTCCTGCATAAACCTGCTCTTGCCAGCGAGTGGAATCTAAACTTCTCACCAGTCCCTAAAGCTGTCCAGTGAAAATCAAATGACTGTACTTTTCCATAGAGTTTGGGATTTGGTTATTATTTTCATCACCTGAGCTATTATTTTAATTATTATTATTGAGCCACCTCATTTCCTTTCATTGCTCCTTGTCTAATTTCTTGTCTGAGGACTGAAGAAAGGATGCAAGCAGAGGAAACAATCAAAGGAAGTTGCGTTGTCGGGGTATTGGTGGTCCTTACGTCAACCTCTGTGTGAGCTTGTGCAGGCTACACCGCCTCCAGCTATACGTAGAGATACCACTAAGATAATGGTATGGTTTAGGATGTAGCCAGCGGTGGACTCTATGGAAGTACACCGCACATGTTACTGAATTGAAGTACTTTATTTAAGTATGCATACTTTCCCATTTTTGCAGGCTTTATACTTTTCCGTTACTAGATTTCGAAAGAAAAATATCCTACTTTCACTCCATTACTTTCTGCAGCAATGATGTCAATCGTTAATTATTACTCTGAAATAAGATAAATCTGAATACGACACACTTTCAGACTGAAGCAGACCGATCACAGTGCAGAGCACCATTTAACTGGCCAAGAAAGCTAGCTGTAAGCCGTCCACCATAACATACAGAGTTTCCCGTCCGGCGGATCACACCAGGCTGTGGAGCACCCATGGCCTTATCTCAGAGAGATGTTTTGAAATATGAGAACAGAAGAATGACTCCTTTATTTTCAGAGGCATCTCCCTGGGTTACAGAGGATCTCGGCATACAAAACTTTACCGTCTAATTTGAGTTACACAGTGTCTGACAATTTAATAAATACGAAGACGGTCTCTAGAAACTGATTGTCAAAATAATATTACTAAAATAACTCAGCACTTTACTTCTAACACCTACTGTAGGTAGAGTTAAAAACAAGTTTAACTCAAGTAGAAATATACACTGATCGGCGATCGTAACATTAAAACCACCAAAGTGAATAAGATTGATTATCTCATTAAGGTGGTACCTGTCAAGTGAACAGTCAGATGTCGAAGTTGACGTGTTGGAAGCAGGAAAAATGGGCAAATTACGACGGCTAGACTACTGGGTCAGAGCGTATCCACAACGGCAGGTCTTGCAGCGTATACAGGGGTTAGTAACTACCAAATGTGGTCCACGGAAGGACAACCAGGTCAGGGGTGCCCAAGGATCACTGATGCGTGTGGGGACAGAAGGGTAACCCGTCTGGTCCACTCACACAGAAGAGCTACTGTAGCACAAACTGCTGAAAAAGTTCATGCTGGCGCTGATAGAAAGGAGTCAGAACCCAGTGCATCACAGCTTGCTGCGTATGGGTTCTGTGTAGCTGCAGACCGGACAGAGTGCCCATGCTGACCCCTGTACACCTCAGAAAACTCCTACAATGGGCATCAGAACTGGACCATGGAGCAATGGAAGAAGGTGGCCTGGTCTGATGAATCACGTTTTCTTTTACATCACGTGGATGGCCTGGTGCGTGCGTGTACGTCGCTGACCTGGGGAAGAGACGGAACCGGGATGCACTATGGGAAGAAGGTGAGCTGGCGTAGACAGTTGTGATGCTCTGGGCGATGTTAGGCATGTGGTTTTAATGTTATGGCTGATCAGTGAAACTAGAAGAGCTCTAATTTTACTCAAGTAGCCTGTTAGCTGAGGTATCTCTACTTTCAGTCGAGTGCAGGATTGCTATACTTTGTCCACCACTGGAAAGTTCATTGTCTTCTTATCAAAAACAAACAGTAATTGAAAGGCAAATCAAATATTCAGATTTTGTCAAATAATTCTCCTCGTTTCAAGTTATTCTTACTTATTTTTCTAGAAAGAACAAGAATTCAAGCTTAACATTCAGAAATAAAATGTCAAGAATATGCTTAATAATCTTATATATGTATTTTTATGCATTTTGTCCTAATCATAAAATTAGATGATGTGAAATATATAAGCCAACATTCACGTTTTCGATGAAGACTAAGATCAACGAAAAATGTCCATCAACAGCCTTATTTCCATGATGAATAATAAATGATGACTACAAAATAATAATAATAATTCACCTTTTTGTTCCAAATATACAGTATGATGAAATAAAACTGAGAAGTGAATTTCATAATTGGGCAAAAGTGAGATCTTTTGAATGTAGAGTCTGGGCTAGAAAGAAATCAGCCAGAGCATCTCTTCTTCATGCCGTTCAGTATATTTTATTTGCGATCGTTGGTGTCACTGCTGCACAAACGTCAAAGATAACAGCAATGAGAGCTTATACTAATGTCCTTTTAACTTAGACTTGCTAGTCCATATTAAGACTAAATCAAAATGATTTATTAATATAAGCATTCCACCTAACATTCAGATAGTAAAGGTTGGATTAGCAACGCAACGATTTGATGCAAGTTTGTTTTACAAAAACGTGTTGCTCTGTTAAGATGAACGTGTAAGTTGCACTGTCATACATCTGAAAGGAAATGGGTGTAAAGATCATGATCACTTTATACTTAAATGTAATTAGCTAGAAATGTTAATCTGAAATATTTAGTACTTACATACTCTACCTGTAGGCGCTTTTACTCTGGCAGCTCTTTGCCTCCCTCTCTTTTTTTCCGCTCAAACTTCTCGTCCAGTTTGGCAGGTACTCTTATAAAACCACTCTATAAGGGATGAAATATGGAGGCACGCCCATTAATCATGAGTTATGACAGAGCACTGTATTGCTGTCTGCTCTGTGTGTGTGTGTGTGTGTGTGTGTGTGTGTGTGTGTGTGTGCACGCTGCATTTCTCTGTTACTGCTTTGCTGCTCTTCAGGAATGCAGTTCGCGGCACACACACTGTGCAAAAAAACAGACGTCCATACACACAGACGCTGGCTGACACATATCACATATATAACTCATCTCACACACACACACACACACACACACACACACACACACACACACACACACACGTAGTTGCAGACACAAAATGGCTTCACATGCCTGGCACTGCAGGAGGCCCGAGTTTTGAACACTGACACCTTAAAGCAGCTTTAAGTGACTTTTTTTTCTTTCTAGCTTCTTGCTGAAGCTCACACTCCAAACACCTGTACATGCACAGTGCGATGGTAAGAAAAGACAGGAGCAGCCCTTTTGTTCCACACTGATTCCTTAGCAACGCCTAAACTGATTGAATTGGTCGATTGTAAACACAGCGAGAGCGACGCTAAGTACAAATTCCAGCTGGTTGCCACACTCGTCACTCACAGCTTTGATAGCGGACCTGCACACCACATCCTAGCTAGCAAAGTTGATTTGATTGTTTGATTTCTGCTTCTCTGTCAAATGAGTCTGCCAGTGAAAGCTAGCGAGGTAGATAGCTAGCTGGAAATGTAGCTATGGCTTAGCAATAACATGAGCCACATGACTGGCTCTTCTGGTGTCCTGTCGAGGACTGATTCACTGCGTGACTGTTAAATGAAGAGATGAGTGTGTATCGGAGACATTTCATAAAGCTGGAGCTGCTCACAAAGAAATTCCTAGTCAAAACAGAGTCGATTCAGAGTCAAAACAGAGTCGATTCAGAGTCAAAACAGAGTCAATTCAGAGTCAAAACAGAGTCAATTCAGAGTCAAAACAGAGTCGATTCGGATTCAAAACCGAGTCGAATCAGTGTTGAAACATTCGAATCATAATCCCAAACGAGTCAATACAGAATCGAATCAGAGTCAATACAGCATTGATTCAGAGTCAAATCAGAGTTGATTCAGCATCAAAATGAGTCGATTCAGAGTCAAAACAGAGTCAATTCAGAGTTAAAACAGGGATGAATCAGACTCAAAATAGAGTCCATATATAGTTGATTCAGAGTCCTAAAAGAGTCGATTCAGAGTCAAAAAGAGTCATTTGCTCAATTTGATTCGTTGTGCTATTGCTTCTGTAAGATACATCAATATCTCCAACTCCATCGAAAAGAGCTTCACTTCCTGTTTATTTTTTTTTTCTAGCATAATTTGGACTGTAATTTGGACTTTGGTAAGCACTGGAGCACAGGAGCATTGTACAAAATGGAAATTATGTAGAAAATTATACATTTTATGAAAAAAATGGACTCACTCATGTAGTTCTACTATTTATTTATTTATTTGTGCTTTTTTATTGATTTATTTATTTTTCATTTCTCAAGTTTTTATTTTGTTGTTTTGTAGTGTAACAACGTTTTTGTAATTTAGGTTTGCAGCTTGCACAATGCTAAACTGGTGGCGATAAGCTTCCCTTACTAGCTAGCAACATTAACCTTATAGCTCCCATGCAAATTAAAATTTAGTAACCAAACATTAGAAACCAAACATGTTGTATCTGTGTAACAAGAGGTGCATTCATTGTTTTGATTTTCTGTCGAACTGGCTTTTATTTATTTTTATTTTTTAAAAAATTTTATTTAGAATTTTTTTCTCCTGGCTGATTACAGAGAACAGGACGCAGGTATGGAGACTCATTTTTCTCTCAAATCATCTACTTTAGTGATAGCTATCAAGATGTAAAGACAGATTTGCCAAAAAGCTCTTCTGGCAAATCGCACACTGCTGCTTTAATGCTCTGATTCTGAATTTTCTTTATTAAATTTCCGCTTTCGTTTGCTTTAAAAGGTTTACCTTTGTTTTAAGAGAGATAAGGTAGGACACAGGAAGGGTATGTCTCCGATGTCTTTCATCAGAACCTTGCAGTCACACATTTTTCTGCTTTCACAAAGCCTGACTTTCCAGTTTGGCCCATTTCGTTCTTCCTTTATTTTTTTTTCTTCTTTTTTGGAGCACAAACACATGTAGCACATGCATTAAAGGCTTTTAGGGCTTAAGAATGACTGAAATTGCAAAATCCCAGCCAGAGAAAGTGTGTGAAAAGAATGTGCACCCCTTCTCCTTTCCCGTTCCCAATCACACATACACTTGTAGACAATAGAGCTCATTATCAATGTGATACACACACAGATCGGAGGATAGCGCAATGCCAACATGTTGCACAATAATGTGGCCTTGTTGCTGTTACGTATTTGTTATGAGTAGGTGCTCACAGAGCGCAGGAATATCAGCAGACAAAAATTTCATACTAACCTGAGAGGTCTAGGTCTAATTTTATTCATGTATAAATTTTGACCCAAACCTAGGCTTAACAGTCAACAATGATGATGAATTTCCAAAATATATGTTGTTTTCTATTTGTTTTGTTTTGGTTTTTTTTTTGACAAATGTGTTGTTGAATGATCAGATGTATGATCATGGTCTTGTTTGAAAGCTCTGGGCCTGTAATTGACTTATCGAATCAAAAAACAAATCGTGAGTAAATATAAACATCAAAACCTTTGCAGAGTGCTTTATTATAATCTGAACAAAGCAACAAAAAACTCCACGGCTTTTAAAAACATCTAAGCAAGCATGAATGATGTTCAGGTTTTGGTGTTTTTTTCTTTTTTTGCTGATGTCATCGAAATCTTTGTATGCATGCAAATTTAAACAGGATCATCTTCGATTATTATTATTATTATTATTATTATTATTATTATTATTAATTAACTAATTAATTAATTAATCAAATAATACAATTATTAATTTGTGGCTGTAATGCACACGAGTATATAAACACTGAATCTACTGTGTAAACCATTTTTGCAAGACTGGTGTCAAACCTCACCCACGGTGACAAGAGAAAGGACACTGACACATCCCACAGAGCTGGTTCTGCAAGTCAGAGAGGACAAACCTTTTTGATGGCTGTCAGCGTCTGACACTCCACCACCCTGCACCTCTGCAAAATTTATACCTACATGCATTAAAAAAAAAAACCCAAACAAACATGTGCATTTATTCACATAATCTTTGCACTTTGACATACACTGAATAAAAATAAATAAATAAATAAATAAATAAATAAATAAATAAATATGAAGTTAGAAATTAGAGCAAATTTGCACAGTACCTGTCATGACCTTCCTTTTTATTTATTTTAGCTCAGACTATCTGGTGCCATTGCGAAATAAAGCATTAAGGTGGATGTTAAAATCAGCAGAACTGAGAACAAAGCACAGGTGACTTCACAAATAAAATAAATAAATAAATAAATAAATAAATAATAATATGAAAGCCACATGCACACACTTATCACAGCAAAACTAGTGATAGCTACTTTTAATTTTTGCTTTAATCAAACATTTATATTTTATTCCATACTTTTCACGGGAAATCATTGCACAGACCAGACAAAAGTCTCTATGAACCTTGTCTAAAGTTATCTTGGTTACAATTTAAGGAATATACCTCTGCATGTCTGAGTTTAAGACATTTATGTGCATGCACATGGTGCAAATCAAAGCAAGAATTTTAATTAAAAAAAAAAAAAAAAGCTATGGCTCGTTCCCTAAACAAACATGTTGTATTGTGCACAAGATGAATGTGTTCAGTAATGCTGTATCACCGCAGCTTCTGCTGCTTTGCTCCATTCACCGATGGACAGACAACTCGGTCGCAATAGCAACAGGTAAAACAAACAGCGCGTGGGTTTTTTTCATGCGAAACAGTAGAAGCAGCCTTGCCATTCAGAATGCTGTGCTGTCATCATCGTTGTCGGAGGAGGAGCAGGAGCTCGAAGAACAGTCAGAGCTCTCCTAAACAAATCCACTAATCTTCCATGAGCATTTGGCCACAAAAGCCTGGTGTCTAACGACTGTTTGGATTCCAAACAAAAGGCTTATTTATTTTTGTAAATAAAGCATAGACTGTCACATTATTTAAATATTTATCCGAAGCTTAGCAGACATGTGGACAAGTCTGTGTGTTGCGTGTTGCTCTAATTTGCTGTATTTCCATGGCACTGCAAGGCCTTGTGGGTATCTCAGATACTTTAGGTAAGGAACACAACATGACGAGGCTGTTATAGGAAAATACTCGACGAGCGGAATTACTGTAAGCACCCCAACGTGTTTATTCCTCTCATACCGCAGTGATTTTCCAGCAATGAAACCGTGACATACATCTTTGATCAATTTATAGTTACGTTTAAGGTTGTATTACTACAGGGTGTCCCAGTTCACAGGGGAATGAACACGTTTTAGCAAAATGTTTCATACTTCATATTACATATATATATTTTTTCAGATCGGCTTTCAGAACGCCTTGGACAAAAGAAGAACGTATTGAGATCGTTCTCATGGCCGGAACAGGAAGCTGTCGCAAGGTTGCGATGGACTTTAACAGGAAATGTGGTGAACGCATCACCAACCATGACGCTCTTGCCAAACGTATTAACGAATTCAAAAAGACAGGAAGTGTTGCGGACTGACCGAGAAGACGTGAACATCCACATAATCAAAGGTGCTGGCAAACATAGTCCCCTATGTATGCTGACTTTTTGGACGGCCGGTATAATGTTGTCTGCTATATACAGCGTGTTGTCATGTTACTGAGAAAGAGGAAAGACTTAAACATGGTGGAAATCTTAAAGTTACAGCTTTAAACACTGACCCTGGAGACTCTTTGTAAATTGTAAATGATTCCATACAGAAAGCTTCACCGCATTAACCATTACCATCTCAATGATTACTTTGTTTATTTATTAATGCAGCATCGGCTGTATAAGTCCCTATGAACAAGCTGTTACTATAGAAACGATACTGTATTAATATAACAAGCACGTTAATATAAACCTGCACTACTATCAGAGCTGCTGTTATAGGAAAGTCCTCAACACCTTCTGACCAATCACAATCCAGACAGTATAAAAAAGTGAATAATTGAGTACTGTGATTAATATGTACAGTATACGGAGCGTTGAAACAAAATTATGAATTTAAAAGAAGGGTGATTGTAGATATTGTGTATTACACGGAGACTGCTTCTTTTTTCAATTAACTCAAATGTTTTGTTTCCACCAAGAGCCTCCAGACGCAGTTTGACTGGAGGAGAGACCACCGGGTCTGACAAGCACCATATCTCCCGTTCACAACCAATTATCAGAAATATAGAGGGGAATAAATATTTCTATATTATTGAGAATAAATGGCTCTTATTCATGCTAGAGGTCTGTTATTTGGGCAAACTGAAGAAAAAAAAAAAGTGTGTACATGCATGTGTACTGTATGTGGTGTCAGAACCTCAGTGTTGTCCCTCATGCAGTCTTGATCTTGTGTTTATTTTTGAGTCTTCTAGATCATAAAGTTTAACGAGCACACCGAGGTCAACGTTTTTGATCTGCAGCTTTTCTCACAGAATGAACCGTGGAGTTTTATCATATCGTATCGTCTCAAAACATAAGATTGTTTACCGGAAGCAGCACAGATGTGGGTGTATTTTAAGCATATAGTGCCAAAGAGAAAGAAAGACAACAACATCCAGCACAGCAAGGAGGAAAAGTGTGTAAGGAAATGCAAAGTAAGTGTATGAATGTTGGACTTGAAGTGAATCACCAAGGGCCGGTTAGAACAGGAGAAAAATTTAGAAGCTTGAGGACCTACACACAAACACACACACACACGTACGCATGTACACACGTACACACACACACACACACACACACACACACACACACACATACACACACACACACACACACACACACACAACACACACACACACACCCTTGACTTGCAATCAAGTGCTCTCAAAAACATTTCTTTGAATTCTTGTATTTCTGACAAATGAAGCACATTCTTCTTTAGCTGTCCCTCAAGGGAAAACCGTAAAGTTTCTATAAACAACCCTAGAACAGAGTTTCCCTACCAGAACAAGATCCAAGTAGAACCCTTTTAAAAGCTAAAAACCCTTAAATATCCATTGACTCTATAAAGAACACTTGTACATGAAAGAGCTAAATCATATATAAATAAAACTCCTGGCAGGTTCTAGAAATTAAGAGGAAAATCATTGCCAATAAAGTCTTTACTGCACATTCTTTGCATAAATTACAGAAAAACAGGTTCCACAATCCTTGCTCATAGCAAAACACTTTGCTATATGGTTCTACTTAGTACCCTTACTGGTTCCCATAGAGGGACAACCAAACAACCCATAAGGATTCTAGGATAAATTTATTAGGGGGAAAAAAGGTTAAGTCCGGAACTCTCAAGGGCTATTCTACTTGAATATTCTAGTGTTTTTCTATCAGAAAGGGCTCCAGATAGAACCCATAATTATACATGAATAATAATTTATTTTAAAAAATTTCTTCTATTAGTGTACCATGAGCTAAATTTTAAACTCCTGACAGGTTCTCCTTGTTGAAAGTTCTATGTGCCAGTGTTTCTCGATCAGGACCCTTTCAGTAGGCGAAGAAGCGTTCCAAGAGCATTAGTGTTAAACAGGTTCTAAATGTTTTGGAGAAAATAATGTGCAATGATTTTGGAGTTTGTAGTGTGTACTTAAATTAGAAAAGGGTTCCTTAAGGGTTCTTAGCTTCCTATTTAAGGGTTCTTCTCAAGGGACAACTGACAAAACTATTAATAGTGTAATATGAACTAATCCCTAGCTTTTACTAAAAAAGAAAATCTCATGAACTTGTCATGTTTTAGGATTTTGTGTAGACCTGTCTGTCATTTCCTTGTCTTGTTTTTTTTTAAAAAAATTGTTTAATAGCATGTACCTGTGCAAGACGGGTCAACGTGTGTGACAGAAGGCAGGTAGATAGGTATGTCCCAACTCTTAATTATATTCCTGCTCCCACACACACACATACACACACACACACACACACACACACACACACACACACACACACACATACACACACACACATGCACTGAAGTGAGTTCTCTTGGTAAGGAATATTCAGTGTTATATAACAAGCCCAGACAGAGACAGAGAGAGAGAGAGAGAGAGAGAGAGAGAGAGAGAGAGAGAGAGAGAGAGAGAGAGAAAGCGAGGACCTCCACAACAGCACATTGTGACAAATACTTCTTTCCTGCCAACATCAAGTACATCACATTGGCAATAATACACACATTGTCTGAGTACTGCACAGATACACACTGTACTATACTCTCATCTCACCAGTGTTCAGCAGAGAGACCAGCGAGAGACTCCCGAATATCTAAAACATTAAAACAATTTCTACCACAGTGCTGCTGAATTCTGGAGTCTGATTTGTCAGAAGGTGTTGACAGTAGTGCAGCTATGAATCACAGGTTCATATTAACGTTCTAACCTCTAACACGTCCTCGTTTCTATAGAAACAGCTCGTTCACAGGGACTTATACAGTGGTCGATTCATAGCTACTGAAGAGTGCGTTTATTGAACATTTACAGAAGGAGTCTCCAGTGTCAGAGCTTTGGAACACTCAGAAGTGAAACTGTATTTTTACATTTTCTTCGGAAAGTTTGTAAAATCTTCAGGACAACAGCGTTTACACTTTTTGGTTTCTCAGTATAGTTACAGGAGAAGGAAAGACTGGTTATACAGTAGCTGCTATAATGTAAGAAAGAAAATAAACCAGCTTTCCTTCAACAAAAGTAACTCCAAATGGATAAAAAGTGCAAAAATGCAATGGTTGGCAAATTGCTGTGGTATGAAAGGAATAAAACACTTCAAGACACACTGTTAAGGGAAAATAATCAACCTGGACATGGTAAGAGTAGATCTACCTCATCACACCGCTCAGTCGTTGATTATTTTTCTATTTAACAGCATGACACAGAGTGTTTTATTAATTACATACACTGCTGATCAAAAGTTTGTACACCCCTGCTCATAGGCCTTCGTTTTACTATTTTGTACTATAATAGAATAATCCAAGTGACCAACAAAGCGTTAAACAAATCAAAGTTATTTTATTTTATATTCTTAATGTTATTGCTGATGAAGCTTCGCACACTCTCCACCTGAATTAACACCTACACTGTTTATTCGTGTTCAATTGGACACAAAAGAGTTAATTCAACACTGGCGATTTTGCTGTGTGGCAAAAAGACCAGCCACATTGGAGCTTAAAAACATCTCAACGTTTTTTCAAAGAAGAAATACCTCAAATATAACCTCAAAATGATAAAAAATCAACAAACTGGATTCTAATCGTCTGACTAAAGATTTTACAGGCATTACTGGATCTGTAACAATGCAGACACGATAGGAGTGCAACGTCATGTGTTTCCACCTTGCTTGACGTTTCCTTTATTCACTGAAGTTGATTGATTTGGTTGGTCAAGTGTGGGATTCGCTTCCTGTTCTTGCTATGTGACTCACCCTGCAGTAGGGTGGTGGGCGGCAGAGAATTCTTTATCCTCCGACTAACTTCTGGAAGCTCAATAATGCCCAGTGAGTCACTTTGTATTCAGAAGAAACATTAATATGTTCTGTCATATTGTATATGTCATTTTTCTGAAGGAATATTCCTGTGTACTTCCTGGAAATGAAGAATGAATAGCTAACCAGAAATGCTTTGGATTTGTCATGCAGTACTCTTACACTTACGCAGTCTTCCACCATCCAGGGAGCTTATGGAACTTTCTCTCAGCGCAGGACGGGTGCTTCCTGTGCTGCAGATAACCCACTATGGAGCACTTCACACTGACGGCTGCTCTCAGCGAGTCCCAATCTTATCTGGCCTGAGACTGGTATGCGTCCGCTTGCCAGCAGCAGAACGTGTGAAAGAGGATTAGAGACTTTTGATGGGAATGTAGTCCTTCCCATCATGCTGCAGAGAGGAAGAGGATTGTGCTGGCAATTCTGCTGTTTCGTTCAAGTCACTTGTGTTCAAATTCATGCCTCAGGTCCTATTCAAGCTTTTGTTCCTTATCCTGATGTCCTTTTTAAGAAGGCAAGAGCAAGATTGTGTCTTAAATACCTCACCAGACCACATTAAAAGAATACTTTTAGGATTTTAGCCTAAAATCTATCCACAATTTATACACCAATCAGTCATAATATTAAAAGCACTGACAGCTGAAGTTACAATTATGTCATTACAGTGGGACCTGTCAAGGTGTGGGATATATTAGGCAGCAAGTGAACAGTCATTTCTCGAAGTTATTGTGTTGGGATCAGAAAAAAAATTAAAAAGCGTAAGGATCTGAACCACTTTGGCAATGAGCCAAATTGTGATGGTGAGACGATTGGGTCTGAGCTAGTATGCAGTGGTTAGTACCTACCAAAAGTGATCCAAGATAAGACAACCAGTGAACCAGTGACTGCACATCGCTTACCTGGGGGACAGATGGCACCAGGATGCACTATGGGAAGAAGGAAAGCCAGCGGAGGAAGACTGATACTGGGCAATGTTCTGCTGGGAAACCATGGGTTCCGGCATTCATGTGGATGTTACTTTGACATGTACCACCTACCTAAACATTGTTGCAGACCGAGTACACACCTTCATGGCAACGGTACGCCCTAATATCAGTGGTGCTCTTTCAGCAAGATAATCCACCCTGCAACATTGCAAAAACTGTTCAGGAACGGTTTGAGGAACATGACAAAGAGTTCAAGGTGATGAATCAGCTTCCAAATTCCTCAGATCTCGATCCGATCTACCGTCTGTGGGATGTACCTAACAAACAAGTCCGATCCATAGAGTCCCCACCTCGCAACTTACAGGACTTAAAGGATCTGCTGCTAATGTCTTGGTGCCAGATACCACAGCACACCTTCAGAGGTCTTGTGGAGTCCATGCCTCAATAGGTCAGAGCTGTATTGGGGGCACAATGGCGACCTACTAAAATATTAGGCAGATTATTAATAATATTAGACTATTATTAGTCTTAGATTATGTGGAGCGTCTGCCATACGATTCCCTGTGAATAAGCTGTTCCTATAGAAACACCTTCTGAATTATCAGAATCTGCCTTTAGACAGAACGGCTTTTCTTTTCTTTTCTAATTGCAGAAGTCACAGCGGTGGTATATAAAAGATTAGGTTGAAAAATGCCAGAACAATCCCTTATGGAGAACGAAACAAATGGTGAAGACCTCAAATAGAAGACGTCAACTTATAAAAAAAAAAAACAAGAACAAGCACGTCTCGAGTACAATCAGAGATGTTATAATAAGAAGTATGAAGCGAATAAAATGTTCCACTCATAATTGCAGATCCTAGAATCAGCAGTACAAAGAAAGTGGGAGAATAATTGCGTAGGTCTCGAGACAACTTAATTGCTGCCTCTGAGTCTTACTTTTAGAATGATTTTCATACAACAGCCACATAACGTCTAGACACGGTGCCTGTGATGAGGCTTTTTTTTTTTTACAACTCTTTTAATGTCATCCCACACATAATGTCATCTTTGGCTTGGTTTGTCAACTTCAGGCTAACCATTAAGTAAAAAATAAAATAAAGAGGAACACCCCGTCTCTCGCCCAGGAAAAGTCTATTTTGGAGATGCACTGTGAACATTTACAGTGTTAAGTACTGAAGTCAGTGGTGGCTCAGTGGATATAGGCTCTGGGTTACTGATCAGAAGGTCAGGGGTTCAAGCCTCAGCACTGCCAAGGTACCACTGTTGGGCCCTTGAGCAAGGCCCTTAAACCTCAATTCCACAGTTGTATAAATGAGATAACTCTAAGTTGCTCTGGATTAATCCGTCTGCCAAAATGCCATAAATGTAAGAACTGTACACCAGGTTATAGTGCTGGCAATAATGTACGATACTATAGTGATATTTTCACTTTAAATTGGCCTCGAGAACTGTGGCGCTCCTCTTAACTTCCTTCTCAATGGGAAAACTTCAGCTTTATCTTACTATCAGAGTAAATATAAACATTTACTTCTTCTTCTTCCTCTTCCAGAAATATCTATTAACAGAAGACAAAAGTATGCTCCTAAATGAAAATGCACCCCTGATAAGTGTCCAGGCTGGTATAAACCGCACAGTTATCTGGTATTTACAGAGTGTACCTTTCTAAAGTCTGATATCTATAGCTGTTTATTCTACTGCACTGTTCAACAGTCCACTGTTTTTCATTCATAGTAAAGTTGGTGATGATGAGCCGGAGACAGGAATGCTGTAAAACTTTGTCAAGCACGCATCGCAAAGTGTACTGACGTGCGTATTTACTGTACTGGAGTGACTTCTTTCTCTACACACTGTTATGAGAAGAGATCCCACAGTTAAGTTATGTGTGTGGCCAGTGTGTGGTCAGCTGTGTGTGAAATGTAATGACATAGAAAACAGTTCAAAACTGGAAAACAATGAAGAATACCCCCTGTAAAGCATCTATAAGCCTTAAAAGCTGCTCATGTACTGGAATTAAATCTGATTAACAAAATCTACAATCGAATCTATAATGGTATAATATACACAGAGCCTTTATAACACATTCTGAAGCATTCATAAAGAAACCATTGCTGGAGCGTTTAATCTTGTGAGGTGATATTAGATATTAGAGGTTTTCTGTGAATCACTGAATTGAGAGATTGAACGTGGTCCTGTCAGTTTTTAGTTATTAGTTTGATCTACATCTAGTGCTGTAAAATGAGACAAAAAAGCAGTATTTCTATCTCATTAAATTTACATTACATTTATTCACTTAGCAGACACTTTTATCCAAAGCGACTTACAAATGAGAAAGATACAAGCAAAGTGATATATCAAGCAGAGAACAATACAGGAAGTGCTACCATACAAGATCTATTAATTGAATTCCAGAAGAAGCAAAGTGCAGAGTAGAGGTGTAAGTGCATTTAAAAAAAAAAATGTTATTATGAGTTGGTTAGGTGTTCATGGAAGAGGTGGGTCTTTAGCTGTTTTTTAGCTGTTCATTAATACCTTTTATAAAACTCTGGCACAGTGAAAACCAAGACTGCAGTTTCTGATATGATATTACATTTGTAATATAATATCGTAGGTAAGATAAGATATCTTACAAAGTTGATTTGATCTTGCCAAGCTCCACCGATAAGAGTCCTGCTTCTTCATGTTTGCCGTGCGATGCTCTGGTGCATCTCCAGCGTGATGTTCACCTCCTTCTGTGCTCTGTGCCGCTAGAGATAGGTTCAGAATACACCAATACACTCATCTTCAAAAAGAAACGACGTGCAAGGGCCGCTCTGTCGTTCTGACATGCTTTTCTACCACTAGAACGGTCTACGAGTCGTTTTCGTTGGCAGGGAAACGCAGCTGTCAATCATCATACGATCTGACTCATTGTGGCTTTTACAACCCCGGATTCCAAAAAAATTGGAACGCTGTGTAAAATGTAAATAAAAACCGAATGCAGTGATTGCACATCTGGAAACGCACCATCAATGCTGAAAGGTATATACAGGTTTTAGAGCAACATATACTTCCATCCAGATTCCATCCCATCTTTACTTCTGAGAGACACTGCCTCTCTAAGATACTCTTTTTATACACGATCATCTTACTGACCTGTTGCCAATTAACCTCCAGCTGTTTCTTTTTACTAACACTTACTTTTCCAGCCTTTTATTGCCCCAGTCCCAACTTTTTTGAGACATGTCGTGGCCAGCAAATTCAAAATGACTTTCTTTTTTCCTTAAAACGGTGCATTTCTTTAGTTTAAACATTTGATATGTTTTCTCTGTTCTACTGTGAATAACATACGGGTTTATGAGATTTGCAAATCATTGCATTGTTTTTATTTACATTTTACACAGCATCCCAACTTTTATCAATAGGTAGAAGGTTTTTAACATTTATCTGTGTTGCCAGGGGCATTAAAAAACACTATGTTGACAATTGTGGGAACTTGTCATACCATACAGTTTAATGTGCCTCATGAAGTATGTTACTTTGGCACAATCTAGCTATCAGTGATTAGGAGGAAATGCACTTGGCATCGTCAACAACAACACAACAACACAAACTTGTTTATTAGTAACTAAAAAAATTCCTCAAGTGCAGGTTCTTTCACAACTATCAATCGAACCATTTAATGTAAGTATTTCCTAGCAAAATGTAAGATTTAATGTAAGTATTTCCTAGTGTTTTCACCAACTAGTCAAGTCTTTCCTCATTTTTTTAATGATAAGTAACATGTGATCTTCAATCACACCTAAGATTTAATATGTAATGAACCTCTGAGTTGACTTCTGTAGTTTAAACTTGTTTCATGGTCCATGAAACATGCATGTCCCTCGTTCCCTCATGGTCCATGCACGGTCATGCATGTCCCTCGTTCCCGGTTAAAAACAAAGGGGGATAGAGCTTTTGCTTTTGCTATGGAATCAACTGCCAATAGACATCCGCCTTGCACCTTCTATTACTACTTTTAAAAATAGGCTTAAAACATATCTCTTCTACCAGGCTTTTTGATCAAATTTTTAATTGTTTAAACAATTTTTTTATTGATTTTTTCTATTGCCTATTGTCTGCTTTTATTTGGTCTAATTCTGCTTCTATTTTACTTTCTGTACTCTGTTCAGTTCTTTGGTCAGCGTTGCTGTGTGAAACGTGCTATACAAATAAATTTTACTTACTTACTTACTTACTTACTTACTTACATGGTGTCATGTTGCCATGCGACTACCTGCTGATAGTGATGCAGTGGGGTTTATGCTGCATTCGTCTTGCAGGCCCCTCTGAAATTACTGGAACGGCAAGGCCAATTCTATGGATTTCGCTATACATTGAAGACAGTTAAGTTTCAGATCAAAAGATGAATATGAGAGGACAGATCAGAATTTCAGCTTTCATTTCCTCTTATTTATATCTAGAGGTGCTATACAACTTAGAACACTGCACCTTGTGTTTGAACCTACCCATTTTTTCAAGTGCTCAAAAATATTGGAACATGTGACTGACAGATGTTTATTGTTACCCAGGTGTGTCCTGTTAGATCGATTGTTTAAAGAATTAATTGCTCTGAATGTCTACTCTTCGTTTGAGCCCAAGGTTTCACCTAATATGAGGAAATGAAAGCTGAAATTCTAATCTGTCGTCTCATATTCATCTTTTGATCTCAAACCCAAATGTCTTTAATGTATAGAGAAAACAATAGAATTGGCCTTGCTGTTCTAATACTTTCCAATACTAGAGGGGACTGTATATCAGAATTACGCCTTTTTCGGCTTCTACAAAGTGTGGGGGAAAAATTATGGACGTCTTTTGTTAGCAACAAGCTAGCCAGCTAACTGTGATGAGTGATGCTACTTTGTTTCCTGTTCATGCTGTGAGCAACCATGTTTAGTTGACGTCATGCGCTGAACTCAAGGTTGAGGAGACCATCCCGAGTTCCAGAGTTGGAATTCTAAGTTGAGGGAAGTCAGAAGTCGGAAATTAAAAGTTACGACATTTAGTCGACCTTAAGTTAAAGAGATTGATGCAGCAGAGCTTTAGTATTTTAGTCTGTCCAACCCTGTGGATATTTCCTCCTCAGGCACCTTATACGAACTGATGAAGTGTCGGTCGAGTGAGTTGCTGTGTTTGGACTTTAGAGTAACAGTGACATATAGCGCTTGTTTAACTCCAGCCCCCAGGGTCCAGGAACTTCCTGTGAGTCCTCCTCCATCTATCCACTCTTTCAGTGTGTGAGAAACCATATGTGAGGAAGGCCAGCTCTGTTATACACGTCCTGCTGGATGGCAGTTTGTGAAGAAGGACACTCAGCAAACTGTTAGCCTTTACAGACAATAATGCACATCCCCTTCGTCAAACATTGGATTAACAGAGCTGCACCAGTAACAGACTGATAGACCTATACTGTACTAAAGAGCGTCACGCCAGATCATTCTTACCCACAACAATTGATATGAATAATGAATAATGAGCCACTCTACTGTCACAACAATGCTGACATCCCACTACTCAGACAAAACCAGGACTAGAAACTATAATAATACAAACAATAACAACAATAATAATAATACTAAGTAGTAGTAATAGTAGTAGTAGTAGAAATACCTCACACGGCATATTTTAACTGGTACCGCCTCATTTTCTTGCACACTTTGTTTACAAGTTTGTTTACACTTATTTTTGTACTGTGCCACCTTATTGTATTAATGGTTGCTTGTGAATGTTTGTGAATGTCTATAACGCTGCAATCCTCGGGAGCAATAAAGTTTTGATCTATCTATCTATCTATCTGTCACCCATGAACACATGTTGATTTTATTAAGACTAGATCTATACAACTTAGTCTTAAAGCTGTGTCATGTATTAAAGTATAACAGAAGTATATTTTACTTAGAAGATGAACAGAATTAATTAGTATTCTGTGTCATGGAGAAGAAGCTTTGAAACAAACTGAGGGCTTACTTACCCCCTGATGTGGTTTATTTGATCTCCTGAATAAAAAATAAAGATCCCACAGTAGCTGAAAGAGCACAAAAATAAATCTAACATCAGAGGGAAGAGCTTTCTAAAGTTTACACACACAAAAAAAAAAAGACAAGTGAGATTTAGAGTCATTTTGGTAAAGCCATTATGCATCCTATATTCTACTGGGAATTTAGTGAGAGAATTCCACCTACAGTTTGTGCACTTTAAGACACCCACGAGAAAGTCGTGTGTGTGTGTGTATGTGGTGTGTGTATGTGGTGAGTTTAAGGGTCATTAAGTTGGAGCAAACTCATGCATGAATGCCATCATCTCGTTAAATCACCACGTCATTCTTGAAAATTATATGCGCCAAAAAAGGAACTGTTTGAGTTCAGCAGTCTTCTCCACCTCCTGTTTCCATCCCGAGAGTTTGTCCTCAGACTGCCAGTCCTGTGTGAGACTCGGCTGTGGGCAGCGTGGGCGTTTTTGATTAATCTGAGGACATGATGTCACGATTGCAAAGTCGTACAAAATCACACAAGGAAGGAAAAGGAATGCCATAATCTGGAATGCGCCGGGATCGAACAGAATCTGATCGATTTTGTGTTTAATCTGATTTGAACGAATGATGAAAATAAAGAGTTAAGTTTGAAGCTGAGGTGTGCATTGGAACTGGGATCCCATTGGACTAAAAAAAAAAACAGTGACAGTAGCGGGCCATTCGATATGAAGCTCACTGGACAAAGAAAAGCCATGCTGATTGACATCAAGTTTCAAGTATCGTGTACATTAATTCATCTTCAGTAAACACTTTAACCTGGTCAGGGTCACTGTAGTTTAAATAAGAATTTACTTAGAAAAAAAACCTTAAAAGAACTTACGTATAATGTTCGGAACATCCATGAAGCAAGTTAGTTCCTGTTCTCACTTACGTTTTAGGAGCTATAAAAAGTCCTTTCTCTTGAAATTAGTGAGACATAAATAACGCAGCTTGTCATGTTACCGAGAAACTGCAAAAAAATAATTAAACTCTTCTGTCTGACACTGGAGACTCCTTCCATAAACAAATGCTAAATAAATGTCTCCTTATGGAAAACATCAACGAACGAGCATTTTTCACCTTTTTAAGATCTGTTTATGTGGACCCTCTGCCATAAAAGTGAATGAGCTGTTGCTATTGAAACGATAATATATTAGAACGAGCGCATTAATAGAAACCTGTGATTTGCAGCTGCGCTACTGTCAGAGCTGCTGTTATAGAAAATGAACCAACACGGTTTGACCAATCACACAGCAGCCCTGTGTCCCATGCCTAGCTTGACGAGCAGTGATATAGAGAACAGAAGGTGTATAAAACAATTTAAAAGCACAGCTCATGAATGATGTGTTCACATTTTTGACCTTTTTAACTTAAAATCTCTGTTTGTCTTTTGGCCAGGGTTCGTCAGACTTTATATCCTGCAGCAGACTACTGTTTAATACATCGCTGGCTTGCAGGAGGCCCGTAAAGCTTGTTTAAATAAACTCTGTGTTGGCGTAATTTATGGGTCTCTTAGACCCACACCATTTAAAAAGAAAAAAAAAAACCTGTTGAGAATCCAAGCTCTCCTTACCGTCTCTGAAAAAAACCAGATGTCTTTAGTTGACACTAAATTCAAAACAAAGTTGTTTCTGTGCATTGTAGTAAAACCAGGTTCCAGCACTGGACAGATATCGAATAGCTGGTTTTGCTTATAAACACAATTTCATTTCAGTGTAAAAAAAGAACCAGTATACAGTCAGGTCCGTAAATATTTGGACAGTGACACACTGTTCGTAGTTTTTCCTCTCTACGCCAACACACTGGTTTTGAAATGAAGCAATCAAGTGTAGACTTTCAGCTTTAACAAAAAAAATAAATTACATATAGTACATATATAGTGTCACAGGACTGGTTTAATAATTAAAGTCTGGCTTTAAGTTTAGCACAACATCCCTACGTGGCAACTGTTTTCACTTCTAATTACGAGAACAGAAAAATGGGTCAGTATTGCATTCACACTCACTTGAGATGTTAAATAGGGTTGGAGCTCTGAATTATATGAGACCAAGTACTGTTTTAAAAAAGAATAAAGATGCTAAAATATGTGTCTATTCTAGTCTATTAATGCAGACATGCAGTATATGCTAGCATGACCGACATTTATACAGAGGACATTTCTTAGCATTTTGGCAAAAATTCAAACTGAACAGTAGCTCTTAGCGACGCAGGAACACTAAACGCGGCGCTGCGTCTTGTTCACTAATGCACTCAACCCTGGCGTTTCCGCTCGGCCTGTCCTTGGGATAAGTTTCAGAGCAGTTCCACTGAGCAGTACGTCGTTTAACCCGGGACAAATGCGTCCGCATGGCCTCTGCATTTTTAAAGGACGGAAAAAACGACTCCGACGTGCCTGCTGCAGGGAAGCGTTAAGTCCCGCAGTGAGGCGAGCGATGTCCAGAATTAATGTAGTTGTTTGGATGTGGTCTGACGCTCGAGGCCGTGACCTCTGTGGTTAATATACGGACCATTAATCGGGAGTCCGGTAAAAGATCAGCAGCCCGTTAACATAACTAATAGTTGAACAGAAAGAGAGCACCGATTAGTCATCTCTGATCCTTTAATAAATGGCAGCATCTTGTTGAACTTGGGTGAGTTACGCTCAAGGTAATATCAAAAACGTTAAAAATAGATCAAATTAAACCCAAAACTAGCTTCTGCTTCTGCATCTCATAGCACGACTCTCTGTTAAATGAAGCTCTTTATCCTGGGAGTTATTTTCAGGGAAGGGATTTACATCACTTTTTTTTTTTTTCATTTCCTCATTCTCTCTTGTTGGATCTGTGCTTTTGATATTCTTTAACTCTAGCCTGGATGGCTGATGCCACCACTACACAGCTAAACCCAGTTCTGGCCCGAGCATCTGAAATGATTATTAGCGGTAGGTATGAGGAGTTTGAGACTGTGTGTCTCGGTTAGTCAGTCCCTGAGGAACTACTGGAACAGGAAACCAGAACAGCAGCAAGTCCCGCACCAATCAGCTCACAGTTTAGACAAATTGATCGCTGCAACGAGAAAGCCTTGACCTTGTGACTGCCGCATGGAAACACAGAACAAACCTGGAACACTCATCGGAGGCATGCCAGGGTGCCAGATATTAACTGTCTCAGTGCCAAGCTCACGCACACATAAAACGAGACCAATAAAATTCACAGCTCTCTCGCTTTCTCCTGCTTGATTTCAATCCTACGATGGCACCTTCATTTAATCAGAGACTTTTTTTTATTCTTTGTGCCCAAGAAACAACCAGAAACAAGTCCAGATAAGGATTTCCTTCCATCTTTACATATTTCAGCATATTTCACCCTTTATCCTGTGCTTGGCTTTGAACCATGAAAATAAGCAGCTTAATTGTGTGAGGACATTCCTGATTAGCCCACAGCGGTTGCTTTTTCAGCCTCTCTCCATGCAGTTCTGTCTGGAAAGCTGACATGGCAGATGCACGTGTTTACAATCTGGCAGACTGACCTCCACACACACAAACACACACACACACACACACACACACACACACACACACTAATAACCAGGACAGTAAAACAGTTCAACCATGTAGGACTGGGTGATATATCGATATAGTATCAATATCGTGATAAATGTTTACATGATACACTTATCGATATCTCAGCTCTTTGGTATGGTGATGTATTTAAAAAAATGTTTTTAATAATTACAAATTAAATGGTATGGAATGGATGCAACTGATTTGACGGAATAAAAATAAACACCTTAATCTTCTTCGTCTTTGTAGGCATTAACGAAAAGTATCCTCAGTGTCCTCAAATGTCCTGATATGATATTTTTGTCATATCGCCAGGCCATTTTTGCATATTAGCATTATTATTTAGTATTATTTACTATTTTACCATATTATTTAGTTCATTTTACAGAGATATGAGGCCTGAAAAGAAAACGAGTAAGAAAATATTCTGACATTCGTGTATGTAAGGAATAAAACATTACATGTTGTGTTGTTACGGGAAAATAATCAACCATGTGGTGGTCTGATGAGTTAATGTTAAAACCAATGCAGTGCTGAGGTGTTTTATTCCTCTAATACCACAGCAATTTACCAACACTAACCATTTTTAAAAAAAAAAATTAATTACTAAAAAACAACACGTCCTATTTAATCTGTTTATAGTTACATTCATTGTTATGAAACAAGTTCGTTCCTGTTCTCAATAAGAGCAACCTCTCTTATTTTTCTCTCTTTTGAATATATCATGTCAAAGGACACGGCCTGTCACGTAACAAAGCGGAAACTCCTCTGTCCTGTAGATGTCTGAAAAGTTACAGCTTCACCTCTGACTGTTACAAAGCGCTGACAGTGGAGACTCCTTCCATAAACGTTCAATAAAAAAAATAAAAATCTCCTTACTGAAAACTTCACTGCATTAACGATTACGCACATTTTGTAAACCGTGCGTTGTTACCGGATGTACAAGTCCCTGCCAATGAGCTGTTACTTTAGAAACGATAACTGGTGCTGCTGTTGTTAATCAATCCCTTCCGACCAATCATAATCCAGAATTTAGCAGCGCTTCGGTGAAATTACATGTCAGCCCATCGTGTGACATAATCATCAGATCAAGCATTCACGCCCCACCCTCTTGGCCTCGATGACCCTCACACCCACACCGCCCCCAGGCTCTGTCTCCTCCTGCTTGTGCCGGCATGTAGGTATCCGTGTGTAATTCCTAACGAATTTCCAGGAAAATCAGACCTATTATAGTAACTGAGGAAATGATTAATAGTAGAGGTGGGCAGAAGAAGAGGCTGAGTAAGCTTCGTGTAATCATTCCCAATGTAGTAATATGGTAATATTTACATTTTCATGCCTGTGGGTGCTTGGATTTGTGTCATGTCTCCATGGCTGAGAAAGACAGACAGAGTGTGTGTGGACATGTTGGAGTGAATGTGTGTGTGTGAGTGTGTTGCCTCAAACCATATGGCTGTCTCTGAGACATTCCCAGTTCCCCACAGCATTGACTAAACACAAGAATATGAGCTCGCCTGGCGTATTGAACTGATTTGTCACCATTCTTTCGACAGCTGTTAGTTCTGGCCGCTTAGCATTCTAGCCAGATGTGGTACAGCAGACTAAATTAGTGCAACATGCAGTTTATATACATTTATCCATTGTATATCTTACAGCTATTAGTAATGCCATTGATCCTTATTATATTACTATATTCAGTCTTTTTACTTGACACTATTTTTTCTAAATTGTAAACATTCCCACTGCTGTGACGTCTGAGTTCGTACCTACCAAACACGAGTCTTCAATGTAAGGGTTAAAACACTCAGGAAATGAGTTGGTGATGAAACGGAGTTACTGTTACCTACACTGGAGTGGATTTCTCCTACACTACATTGATATACCAATGATTCTTTTTTCATTATTATTAATTAAAGCGTGACACTTACTTTTTATCTGTTGCAGCTGGTAATGGTACAGAGAAACCGCAAAAAGCGTAAACGTCTCTGGAAGTTAAAGTTAGCTCTGTACACTGACACTGGAGACTCCTTCCATAAATGCTCACCATACCGATGATCCCAGCATTGTTTTTAGTACTGGTTATGTGCAGTAAGTCCCAGTGAATGAGCTGTTACTATAGCAACAATAACGCGCTTCCTAAAAAAGCCGTTATAAAATTTATCTTCCTCCAGGTTAACGATGTTGTGTGACGTATAGCTGGCTGGTGTAATCTCACGGCTTGAACTTTTATACCTGCTGTTAAGGACCGGCTACGGTGAGCTTACATCAGCAGGTCGAGTTTTCGCGACCTGGTAACCTCGAGGTGATGATTCACGTCCTTCCCCTCAGTGTGGACACACCCTTCCTGTTGGAATCTTACCATCTTGTGCCTAGGTGTCATACACGTGTTTGGTGAAGTGTGTCCCAAGGACAGGAAAGTCCCTTCAGGCTCACGGGTCAAAACTTGTAAAGGGGAAGCTCAAGGTTTGGGATCGAGATGTTTAAACAGGAAGGAAGTGCAGAAAAATTTGGATAGCATTTGGAATTTTTTTTTTTTTTTTTTACAAGGACATAACTTATGTAAATTCAAATCACGAAGAGCCAGTTAATACCTGCTTAATACGATCCAGAAAAACACAATGTAAGTGCATGATTCATGTTTTGGTTAGATGCCAAAAGGTAGGTTTTAGTCTGGTGTCCTGCTTTCACTCTTGCTTCTTCAGCGCTGCCTGCCTTTATAAGGCACTTCCTTCTGAATCTGTGTGTGTGGTGACATCACATCACCCATGGAGTGTGTGTGTGTGTGTTTGTGTGTGTGTGTGTGTGTGTGTGTGTGTGTGTTTGTGTGTGTGTGTGTGTGTGTGAGGCGGGAGCTTGGCAAGAAAGAACGAGGGAGGGTTCTAGCAGGAGAGGAAAGTTCACGGCTGGGTTTCTTTCAACACGAGGCAATCTGTGCTTGCATCAAGCTTTTCTTTTCTTTTTTTCTGTTGTTTTTTTTTGGCACCTTTCTTTTATTTCTTTACCCGATTATAAAGTAATGTAGGGAGAAAAGCAGAATGAAGCAAAACCTAAAAATGTGGAAGGGATTGTTTGCAAAATTAGTTAAAGGAGCAATTTTGCAAGCACAAAGTAAAAAGCAGTCGGGTGCATGCTCAGAAAAATGCACGCATGCCTGCAGAAAACAAAATGCACTTTACGCCATACTTTATGTGCAAGCAAGTTCATACGCTTTTGCACTGGCTTACCACGGAACTCTCCTGCTCTGCAAACACACAGCCGAAGAGCGACAGGCTCTCCGTTCTCCTGCTGGCCATGACTGGCTTGAGGGAATGTGAAAAATGCACCCAAAATTATAAAAGGGGATTAGCTGCAAAGCCTTCCTCGTCCCCGGCCAAATATCTTATGATAAGTCTGTTTGGTTTTAGGGGCCAAGGCCAGGCGTGGGGATTTGTAACAGTGTAGCACAAGTACATTTTGTTCCTGCTGTCTTTCCTTTTCATAGCCTGTGTTTGCTTAAGCCCTTATGCTGTTTTTCGATGTGGGACATTGTGACCGTGCGCTTGTTCAGCACTCCCATCATGTCACTGCTTTATTTGGTTTTGTCGGACTCTGTGACTCTTCGACTCTCGTGCAACCTGTTTCCAAGAATCTATTTCAAGGTAAACTGCTGATAACCCCTTCATTTGACACTAATCAGAACAGGAAAAACCTTTCCATGGCTGTTTAATTCGTGCACCTTTTGTTACGGCATCGAGTAAACACGATCTCTAAAAAAAAAAAAAAAAAAAAAAAAAAAAAAAAAAAAGTCAGGGTGGTTGGACTGAGCTGTCTCGTTATCGGCTTTTCCGATCTTGTTCTTATGCCTCGATTGAATCTGATGCTGCAGAGATATTACGTTCAATATCTGAACCTGTCATACCAACCAACAGCTCCGCTCAGGTTACACGACCTACGTGCAAATGACGAAAAAGCTACCAGATGATTTGGACAGGATACAACAAACAAACTGCTGATAGTGTGTGTCTGTGTGTTTGATGAGTACACTCTCTTATCAGACATGGAGCCATCTCCACGTCTGCCTCCCACTCCCATTGCTCTTCCTGCCATCTTCAAACAGGTCTCATGGGTGTTTTAATATTTTTTTTCCATCCACTTCCAACTCTTGTTCTGGAACATCATACTGTAAGATATCATCTTGTTGTTGTTTTTTTTTCATCTACAAGAAAAAGTTCTTCTAGATGCTTGTGTTTAGCAAACTCATCATGGAGCCTCTTAACACAGGGTTGTTAAAGGCAAGCTAATAAAAGAGAGGGAAAGTTTTAATTACATGGGGGAACATGGCATGTTTGGCATTAACCTGTCAAAGTTCTTTTTTAAATCCAAACACCAACCTGAACATCAGATTTAACAAAGTGGACTAACTGTAGTATCTATAGCCGTGTAGCATTAAGAACTTTGGTTCTTAAAGGCGAATAAATGGCTTGGCACATCTGTATGGCAAACCAGCCTGACAGTTATTATTACATAGATTATGATAGATGAAGAATTTTCTAAATCAGAATTAGCTAATAGAATGTGTACTACAATTTATTGATACATAACATATGTGAGGAATAAAACATTACATGTGTTGCTGTTATAAAACAAAACAACATGGTGGTGTGATGAAGCATGGTTACTCTTACCACCCTGATGTTGATTATTTTCCTATAACAGCATGTCCACAAGTGTGTTATTCCCCTTAACCACAACAATTTGTTCAGTTAATTTAAAACAAATCACATTTTTATCATACTTTTTATATGTTTACATTTACAACATTTACGAATGTTGTGGAACATCAAGTTAGTTCCTGTTCTCACTTACACTATATTTCCAAAAGTATGTGGACACCTGACCGGTCACACCCATATGTACTTGCTGAACCTCCCTGAACTTGTTGAAGATAGAGTTATCTTCAAGTCTTTTAGGAAGGCTTTCCACTAGATTTTGGAATGTCGCTGTGGGGATTTGTGTTCATTCAGATACAAGAGCGTTAGTGAGGTTGAGGTCAGGGGCTGATGTTGTGATTGTGAGGAGGCTGCAGTTCCAGTTCATGACAAAGGTGTTCAATTGGGTTGAGGTCAGGGCGCTGTGCAGGACACTCGAAATCTTCCAACTTCTTCCAACCTTAACACACCACATCTTCATGGAGCTCGCTTTGTGCACAGGTGCATCGTCATGCTGGAACAGTGTTTGAGCCTCTTAGTTCCACTGAAGGGAAATTGTAATGCTACAGCGTACAAAGATGTTTTATACAATTGTGTGCTTCTAAATTTGTGGCAAGAGTTTGAGGAAGAACCGGATATGGGGTTGATGGTCAGGGGTCCATAAAACCATTCACACCTGGAATTAACATGCATCCAAAGTGACCAGATAACAAGTGGACAACCGAGAAGCATAGCCATTCACACGTGGCATTATAAATGCATCTTGATTTCATCCAGTTTCCACTGGAGAAGGGCTGTCATGTTTATTACATCAGTCTTCGATCTCATTTATTTTCAGGCAGAAATGGCCTGTGTAAAAAATGAAACCAATCTGAGTTTTTTTTTTGTTGTTGTTTTTTTTGAAATATTATGGTTCTTCTCCAGTTCTCCCCGTGCTGCGGGCGTTTCCTCCGGGTACTCCGGTTTCCTTCCCCAGTCCAAAGACATGCATGGTAGGCTGACTGGCGTGTCTAAAGTGTCCGTAGTGTATGAATGGGTGTGTGAGTGTGTATGTGATTGTGCCCTGCGATGGACTGGCACCCTGTCCAGGGTGTACCCTGCCTTGTGCCCGATGCTGCGTGGGATAGGCTCCAGGTTCCCTGTGACCCTGAAAAGGAGTAAGCGGTAGAAGATGGATGGATAGATGCTTCTTCTCCAAACGGTTGCCACCAAATTGTAAGCACACAATAGTATAGAATGTACTTGTATGATGTAGGATTACAATTTCCCATCACTGGAACCAAGAGGCCCAAATCTGCACAAAGCAAGCTCCATGAAGACATGGTGTGTTATGGTTGGAAAACAGTGGAAGAATTGAAATTGAGTGCCCTGCACAGAGCCCTGACCTCAACCCCACTGACCACCTTTGGGATGAACTGGAATGCCAACTGCACCCCAGACCTTCTCGACATCCCGACATCAGTGCCTGACTTCCTCACTAATGCTCTTGTAGCTGAATAAACACAAATTCTCACAGCCACACTCCAAAATAAGGTGGAAAGCCTTCCCAGAACAGAGTGGAGTGCTTTATAACAGTTAGGATGTTCAACAAGCACATATGGGTCAGGTGATGGTCAGGTGTCCACAAACGTTTGAGCATATAGTGTACAGTACATGCAGGCTAATTAATGGATGCAACATTCCATGCTGCAAAACATGTGCTGTAGCTTTAAGAGGCATTAGGGGGCGGAGTCAGCATGTCCTAGCACTGATAGTGCTTAAAAAGAGCAGCGCACAGAGGAAGCGTTGTATTGAGTCCTTGTGTAAGTGTCGCAACAGGCCTGTGAATGCCTGCGCTTATTTCTCGCGTCCCAGCGCTAACTGAGGCACACACACACACACACACACACAGGAACACGCGCACGCACCAACAGGATCTTTACAAGCAGCATGCATTAACTCTGTGTACCATGTAATTCTGGTGACCTACAGTGTAGCCTTTACGGAGCTGAAGGTGAGTTTAAAGTGCATCTCTCTTCTCATCTCATCTCTCTTCTTCTCATCTCTCTTCTTCTCATCTCTCTTCTCATCTCATCTCTCTTCTTCTCATATCTCATCTCTCTTCTTCTCATCTCTCTTCTCATCTCACATGTGTGTTGTGATTGCGTCTTTTCCTTGGCGTGATGATGTAGGCAGTGTGCTTATCAGATTGTCTGACTCTGACTGTGCACCTTTAGAAAGACTCGTGTTTGTTCTCCATTTCTGGTGTTAAGAAGACAAGACTTACATTCTTTAACAGACTACAGCAAATAAACAGGCCATAATATTATTTAATCAACACTATATATATATATATATATATATATATATATATATATATATATATATATATAGAGAGAGAGAGAGAGAGAGAGAGAGAGAGAGAGAGAGAGAGCGCAAGCTTAATATCGATTGATCAGTCTATTAGTGCTTCAATGACCAGACAAGATAATAACCAGATAATAAATTCAGATAATAATCAGATTTTTGTTTTTAATTTAAAGATGCTAAATGTATCATGGTGTCTTACAATCTAACAACTTCGCCATTTATGATTCTTCAATGTTTTTATATAGCGTAATATACTACCTATAATATACTACCTTTTGCAAATTTACGCATGTGTACGACTAGTCAGATTTGTGTGTGTGTGTGTGTGTGTGTGTGTGTGTGTGTGTGATGATGATGATGATGATGATGATGATGATGATGCCACATAGGCTTCCAGGTTCAGATTTAAGATACATCCGCTTTTTAAAGTGTTTTATTTCTAGGCTACTTTTATATATATATATATATATATATATATATATATATATATATATATATATATATATATATATATATTACATGTAAATACGTATGTTCTAAAATGTTTTATTTTTTTATTTTATTGAGTTGAATTTACTATTCCACATTTCTCTGCACACTTCCCTTCATTCTAAACCGTCGTCCAGTCCACGCTGAAGAAACTCTCCCACTTCGATGTCATCATATTAAACATTCAAGGCCCGGTTCCAAATAGCGTCCACGCGCACTACACACGCGCACTGTGTAGGCTATGATGGTGACACGCTCTTACAGACTTTCTAGCTGACTGCAAGTCGCACGGCTCGAGCCCAAACGCCACTGACAGGAACGCGCACTTTTCCAGAAGAGTCACTGGGCCGTTTGCGGAAGCTTATTATTATTATTATTATTATTATTATTATTATTATTATTATTATTATTGTGGGCTAGACGCAGGCGCGCATGTGCGCGCTCACATGCGCTTGTTGACGCGCAAGTAGAGCGGGTCCGGTTGCTTGGGAGCCGCGGCTAAAGTTGTAAAGAGAGAAAATGTATGTGTGCGTGTGCGTATGCGTATGTGGGTGGGTGGGTGGGTGTGTCGGGGGGAAGGGGGCGGGGGTATCGTCAGTATCAACAATGTCACAGTGTACTACAGTGTTAAGTGAAATTTCCCTCTTGTTCCTTTTTAAATAATTTTTTGCAATATTAAATATTAGTTAAATATTATTATTATTATTATTATTATTATTATTATTATTATTATTATTTAAAATATCTAATATTTTTATTTATATGTTTGCTATATTGTCAGAGTTCCCCTGTGCTTTAACCTAATAACCTAATAAAAATAATAATTTGGATTAAGTGAACGTAACTCGGGTTTCTGTCTTATAATAAATGATGAATTTATTCAGGCTACTACAGTTATATATCGTCAAATGTAACTTTTATTTAATCACACTGAAAAAAAAAACATGGCTAAGAAGTTAGCACAAACAAAGCTTAGCTATAAGAGCACTGCGAATTTAAACGATTAAAAACTGGAAACAGTTCCCTTATAAACAGCTTCAAATCTGATAACGGTTAATAGTTTAGTTTAAACGCAAGGTTTTCACGATGATGCGGCGCTCACCCCTTCAGAAATTAAGATCTCACCGATGAACAAACGTGACACCGTGAACAGAAATTGTATTTCAGGCTTGTTTCCGAAAGTACAGATAGAAGTGAAGGAATAGTACACAACTACAACCTGTTAGTCGTAACATTAGTTTAAATGTTGCATGGTTTAGGTTGAACATCCCGTTCTTACAAGTTTATGCGTAAAAGTTGCAATTTGCACCCCAAAGCCTTTAGACTGGTTCTTTGCGTTTCCTGTAGAAGCTCGTTGTCTCATAATACCAGAAAATCACAACAGCGCTGGCTTCCGCTGCCCATAAATACAGCAGAGAAATGTGCATAGTGACCACGGCCAGCCTGGTACGCCTTGCACCTGTTGCGAGAGGAAGCTTTCGCCCCATGGGCTTCATTATCACGGATCAGGTTGCACTGCGAGGAGCGATTGTGTACACTGTTAGAGATATGAAGGATGCAGATGGGAATTTTCATACTTGCGTTTTAATACATAAAATACATGTGTTTTTCATACATCTCAAAAAAATAAAACACAAGTATGAAAATTCAATTTTTTTGAGATGAGATTATGGAATACCTTCGCAGTAGTTTTAACTACAGTTCTGATTGGATTTATACCCATATGTTCCATGTTCCCTGGTCCAAAAGCAGTACACTTACAGTACTGTGTTCAGATGTATATGTGTATATAAGGAACAAAGCATGACAGGGCATGCAGTGATAGGAAAATAATCCACGCTGGGGTGGTGTGATGCTATATAATACAAAATATCTCAGCGATCTGCCAACGGTTACCATTATTAGCTTATTAAAGAATGACACGTCATGCTTTTTTAATCCATTTAGAGTTAGGTTTAATGTTGTCTGTAAAAGAAGTTAGTTCCTGTTCTCAGTTACGTTGCAGCAGATATAAACAGTCATTCCCTCACCAGCCTCTCTTTTCTCTCGCCCTCTCTCAAGTTAATAAGACAAAAAAATAAAAGCAGTTATGTTTGTTATCGAGAAGCCGGGGGGAAAAAACGTATAGACTGACTGTTACAAAGTGCTGATATTGGAGACTCCTTCCAAAAACTCTAAAATAAATATATCCTAACAGAAAGCTTCACCATATCAACGATTATATGTTTCTTTGTTAGATAACAATACATCTTTTGTAATCTGTTTATTTATTTATTTTTGGCCTAGTGTGGGTCCCTGTGAACAAGCTGTTACCATGGAAACGATAGCATATTAGAACAAGATCAGATTCGAATATTCATCAGCGCTGTAAGAAAATGTTAATAGATCGTATGTAACTGTGTAATGCATGCGGACTTGGAGAAGGACACCACAGTAAAGCTTGTCTCTGGGCTCTTCAGGTGATGCTCTCATAGGTTCATAGCTCGGAAGGTGTATTAGATAAGGTTACTGTGTAAAGTACCTCAGAGCGTGTACTTGATATGTCTACGTAAACATAGCGAACTGAGACCGCAGTGCCGTCAGCAATAAAAAGCCTTATGCAACTAATTTGCATAAATGTCTTAAATATTTTAAAATCATAAGGCTGATATTTCATTTAAACAATACCGTATATGGCTTGTCGTGCACTAATAAGTCATTTTCTGGTCTTCTTCATTTGCTATTTTTAATTTTTACATACTGACAAACCCTACTGAGGGTTAACACTCACGGCCCATAAATGTAGGCCTATGTAGAGGCAATTCATTAGGTAAAGCTAGTACTGTATATAAATACTCTCAAGTTGTAACCTGCTGTGGCTTAATGGAAACTTGTCAATATAAACACATCGCGAACAGCTCTCATAGCTTGGAATCATGCAACACTGGCTTAAAGAAAAATATTAGCATTAGGTTTTATTCAGCATAGTGTAGTGTAATGAAGCTGTGCTGAAATTCCTGTGACTCCTCTGGAAATGAGTGCGCTCCTGTCAATCCACATAAGTCCTGTAAAGGCGAACGTTTGTCATGCCACAGTTGGTGGAGCTGGAGGAACATTGCTCAGTTTTTCTTTTCTGAAAGACCTCGAGCAGGTCCACTGCACAAGGCAATGAAGGCAGAGCTACAGTTGGTGTCAGGGAAGGCTGACTACGTTACCGAATATAAATAAACAGAAAGAAAAGAGGAAAATGGGAGTTGGTGTCCTCACCGATGGCCCTGGGTTGACCGGTCATAACTCAAACCGAGAGATAAAGCCACACGTCTCGCCTTAGACGTGAAAAACAGATGATTTCTTTCTTAACAGTTTGACAGAATCCACTACAATTCACAAAAGATCTCAAATAACAGGAAATGAAAAGGATACATCAGCCAGTCCTTTCAAACTGTATTGTTTTATGTCATAGAAAATGTTTAATACTCTGAGATGGCCTGCTAAATATTTATCTACAAAATAAGTCATGTTCTTCCCTCCATGGCTGTGTTTTCAGGTACAGCACATCAGCTTGGTGGCTCACGGCTTTAGTGAGTGCTTCCTGGCTTGAATGCGACTCGATTGCAGCTGGAGCATGTCCATTGCAGGCTTGACTGCCCAGGAGATTTGTTTACCCCCACAAAGCCTTTTCCTGCATAGCAGTCAATGCCATAGCATGTCCAAAGCCAAGTCCTCCTGGAAATACGACCATGATCTTGACAAGTGAGTGTTACAATGGGCCACCGACATGTTATTGTAAGGTGAACCTTGAAGATGGATTAGTTTTGTTTGGCTCTGAACTTTCTCTGATAACCTCAGATAAACAGCACTGGTTGTTTGAAACAATTGTGTGAAAAAGTGAAATGGTCTTCCGTTTTTCACCTTTCAGCTTCTACTTCAGTGTCGATGCCTCTGTAAATTGCAATGTCCAATCCAGGCAACAAGTGCCATCGTTCTTAGCAGGAGACAGTAAGCCAAATCTTTCTACCTGTGCAATTCAGTTATAAAGACAGATAGTTTTATGGTTTTTATGTCCTTACTGACTGTCTTTTTTCTTCTTTGTACAGAACACAGAGTCCATTCCTGTTCCCTGCAAAGTCCCGGAGCCCAGCCGTTGCCTCCCAAAAAGTCCCGACCCACACAGCTCTGCATATCCTCCACATTTGTCACTCACACCCCCAGCCCCGTCGAAGATGACCAGGTGGTCCCTGGCTTGCAACGTCTCTCTGTATCCGACCGTATCTCACCTCCTCAGACGCCTAGCCGGGCAGTGAAACCTCTTCCCCCAATCCCTTACTCTGTGGACTTATCTCTTGACCAGACTGTGGACAACGAGGTCGAGTTCATTGCTGGTGACGACAGTCGTTGTTTGGTATCCGATTCTTGTCCGAAACCTTCCCACTTCCGCTATGGTATGCACAGTCGACGGAGTTTTAGGGAATGCGGACAAATCAATTATGCCTATTTTGAAGGGCCAGTACCCCATCAAAAGCAGCAACAGCAGCAGACAAAGAAAAAACATGAACACGAGTCTCAGGAAAGCCTTCTTCCGCAACAAAGGGAACCAGAACAACACAAACAGCATCAGCAAAAAGCGACATGTCTGCAGCAGCAGGAGCGAACCCAGCGCAAGCTCCGGCGCTCCCATTCAGGCCCCGCAGGCTCCTACAATAAACCCTCAGCCCTTCGCCTGTCCTGTCATCAACGGAACACCCGCGACCTGGACAAACCCGAAGTCCCTCCTCGGGTCCCCATTCCCCCGCGGCCCGTCAAGACCGGCGACTACCGCCGCTGGTCAGCAGAGGTCACTGCTGGGATGTGCAGCGATGATGACCGACCTCCCAAAGTACCCCCTAGAGAACCTCTGTCCAGCAGCGTGCCCCGTGCGCCGAGCCCCAAGAGCCTCCCCATTTACCTCAACGGGATCATGCCTCCCACGCAAAGCTTTGCCCCAGACCCCAAATACGTGAGCCGAGGTCTGCAGAGACAGAACAGTGAGGGTTCCCCGTGCATTTTACCCATCATGGAAAATGGCAGGAAGGCCAGCACTACGCACTATTTCCTGCTCCCGCAGCGGCCGACGTATCTTGACAAGCACGAGAAGTACTTTGTGGACAGTGCTGCGAGTCGAAGGACTGAGGCGTCTGGCTCCAGTCTGGACTGGTCATGTGACAGCAAGAAGAAAACACACTCAGAACTTGTATAAGGCAAAGTTTATAGGACATGGACAATGCTTCGTTGTCTGAGAATCAGGAGGACTCTTCTGCTGTTCCTAAGCAGTTGTTATAGTTGTTATAGAGTTACTCTAGTTTTTGGAGAAAAAAAAAGTAGGATAAGTTCCATACAACATGCAGTTACTGATGTTTTTGGTGGTGTCGTTCAAAAAATGGAGGCACAGCGGTGGTAGAAGTGCTGCTGCGAAGGCACTGGTCACTCAATAACATCCCAGAATGGTTATCTTTTATACATTTTATTAGCTCAATGTTCATTATGTGAAAGCCAAGTGTTTAAAATGCAGATTATGGTGCAGTCGATGGGTATGAGCTGGTCTGGTACCTCATTTTATTCAGTGTTTTTGTTTTGTTTTTTAAATTTTTACTTTACAGACTATGTTGCTAGTAGTCAGGTATTGCTTTGAAGATTGCTGCTTCTGTGGCCGGCGGTGAAGCTGCGGAGGGACGCTGAGTCAGTAGAGCATCTGTTCAGTTTGTGTTGAACATTAAATATGAAGTACACCAAGGCCAAGTTATTGTGTGGCCGGAATGAAGGATATTCCATATAACACCTGACTGTTTTATTGTGAATAAATAGGCATGAAGTTGGAAATGTATGCTGTTTAGCCTCCTGGATCACTAGTGCTCTTAGCTGTTGTATGGAAGCTCTGTGTGTTTGTGAGTGTGTGTGTGTGTGTGTGTGTGTGTGCTTGTATGTGTGTGTGTGTGTGTGTGTAAGTGAGAATGCATACGGATGGTCCATCTTTGTGGCTTACCTTTGTCAATTTTGATTGTAAAAACTACGATGTGCATGTTACATAGGAATGGCTTAAATGTAGCATTTGTGTTCACGGTTTTGCACGGACAATATTTGAAATTTCTCAACACTTCACATTCAGGAAATGCACCCACAATATATATATTTTTTGGCTGAAATCAGGCGTAAACCAAGCTTAATGTTGCTGATTAACTGCAGTTGCTGCAGGTTTCTTTGATAGAATATGCAAACAACATTAGATGTGATGGTTCCTTATAAACCCAGGCTGGCAGTGATAACATACAAACCTGGCTTGTATAAACAGGAGCTCCTCCCTCATGTTCCTGTTTTAAATTGCAGAATTACTTGTAATGTGACTTTTGAAATTTTGGAGGCAATCTATTTAAAATTTTTATCTATTGCCTTTTACAAAGTGAATTAGAAAAACAAAAAAAGCAAATCTAACCTATAATCTTTACCCCATTTTTAAAGGAAAAATTCCAGGTGTAAAATTGCCCTCATGTGTTTCCCATGAATACATAGAGTTTTTGAGTTTCTTTCTGAAGCTTGGCCCTGCATTTTATTTTTGCGCGACGTGTGTTTTTAAACCCGGCCGTGCTCTCTAGCCGTTGTCTTTGAATAACTGCAAACAAGCTGTGAATCAGAGTTGTGAATAGGCCTGTCCTACCTCCCATAATGGGAATGAAAAATCATTCTCTTTATTAATATCCCATTATCTCGGAACGATAACGAATTATGCATGGACTCAGTAGACAAAGCGTTTACTATCTGAAGCCGTTTCCTCTTCGATGTACTTCCAATAATACCATTAGCTCTCAATTTTTGATTACACAGTGACCACTCACAAAATTAGGAACCTTTCCAAAAACCTTCTGTATTCAAACCCGTATACATATCTCTGTCCATGTCTAATACAATTGGCTGAGTCAAACAAAACAAAACAGACTTTCCTGTTCTGTGTACCTGCATACCTATCAGACGTGATTGCTGTGGGTGTGGGCCTCAGAGACTTTGGCTGCTGGCAGCGGGTAAATGAGATGTTTTATTGTTATATATTGTTATATAATGGTTATACACCATTGTGATTACTCAGTAAATGTAGCAGGTACATCATAGTTACCTTGAAAATAATGATTTAAAAAAAAAAAAACAGGCTCTGAGGTCAGTCATCTACACAGAGATCAGGAACGTATGTAGCCAATGCCACTTTGTTTTAATTTTTGTATTGTCCCTTGTTTTTAATTTTTTTTAAATAATTTTACAAAATTCATTTATCAGAAGATGTTTACATTGTACTATTTAATCTTTGACCTGTTTTCCAGTGTCTTATCTAAAAAGAAATGAAGGCAAATTCAAGAAGAAATGATTGATGTTCTCTGCTGTCGTGTGGAACAAGCGAAAAAATGCACTGAGAGAGAGCAGTATATTGTGATGTGTAAAAGTATTTTAACACAGTCCTTAGCTACACTGAATAGTGCTGTGTGTAGTATAGCTCTTAAAGAAGAAGAAGAAGAAGAAAGAAAATAAACACTTATTTATGACCCGTGTTTGGTCTTAAATCTTGGTGTCCTGTTGTGTCTCACTCTGTGAAAGATGGCCGGAACACAAAGATATTGCTGTTTTGCCTGTTTTATCGCCCACGCCCTCATGCTCTGCCTCATTACTGCTGGCCTTGTTCCAGGCAGGAGGAAGGTGAATTATGGTGTCGCCCAGCTGCTGATCTCAAATCAGCTTTTTTTGCTTTCTTGCGTACTGATTAGTGTCTGATTTCAGATAGGGATGTTATGGACACATCAGTGTTTCAGGACAACTTGTGCCAAATGTATCAATCACAAACACACACACACACGCACACACACACACACACGCACATACATTGCATTAGGTGCATTCCCTGCTTTACTTCCTGTTTGTCATTGTAAAAAAAAAAATTACAGGTGAAAAGGGACAGTCTGTTCTGATCTGGACTCCCATTCAAGGATATTTGTTTCCAACGTGAATGAGCTGAGTATGCAGTAATCAAAGTTTTGAGGATATTACGCATGTTAATTGCTTTATGCAATGTGAGATAAGGACATTTGCTTTTATTGTATAATGACTTAATAATTTTGCTGCATTGTTCCTTAGTGGAAATAGCAGCTGGTGGTTTATTTTCCAGAACATATAGAAACTGAAACTAATTTATTATGGCTGTTACCATGGCAACCTATTCATTATTATTATTATTATTATTATTATTATTATTAGTAGTAGTAGTAGTAGTAGTAGTAGTAGTAGTATTCATAATAATAATAATAATTTTTTAATGTTACTAATAACAATAGTAGACTAATAGTTGTTTTGTACAACTTTGAGGTAGAAACAGTGACGCTGTACATTAACATTTCCTAAACAAACATTAATGACTGCGTTAGTTAACATTACGAAAACCAAAAGCATCAGATTAATACAAGTAATGTTAATAGCTTGTAATTCATTTTAACGAATGAATGTTGACTATATAAAAATGAAATAAGCCAAACAAAACACACATGCATTAAACAATATTTATGCAATTTACGAGTAATAATAAGTCCTTGTTGACTTATTTGAAATAGTGCTTTAATTAGTGTGTTTGTGGAAGAGAATTTTGCAAGTGAGGTGGTGGATGCCAATATTTACACAGGAGTTCAAGGCACCTAACATAATTCCTGTTAATTTGTGTTCAATTTTTTTTGAATGGGAGTAAATATTATTTAATGCATATGTACTTAATATTTCAACAAACATCAAAAAGTACATATTAACTTTGTAAACTTTACTTACAGGTTATTAAATTAAAGCTTAAGTATATGGTTAACATTACCTCATGCAAGTAAATATGTAACTAATAATCGGTAACTGTGAAGTTGATTATTTTCCTAAAAAAACAACAAAAATAACAACAATACGACAAATGAACTGTTTATGGTTACATTTAATATTGTGGAACATCCAAGTAACAAGTCTGTTCCGGTTATCACTTACATTATAGCAGCTATCAAGATGTTCCTGCAGTTTCTTACTAAATAAGATGAAAAACACAGCTTGTAAAGTAACTCCTGTAAAGACTTCTTCCATAAAGTTTAAATCAACATCTCCTTACAGAAAACGTCTCCACGTCAATGATTATATCTATTTCTTTGTTTAATACAACCCCGCTTTTAATCTGTTCATTATTAGACTTAGATCATGTCTAGCGCAATCAAACAAGTACCCAACAGTGTTCGCTTAGAAGTACTGGGACTTCCAGAAACCTTCAGCAGCCCAAAATTTCAAGTGTTGAGTCACCACTGATAACACTAACACAAACTACTCAGAACGTTTTTGAAAGCTTATTTCTTACATGATGAAGTGTCCTGAGGAAAGCATGGAGTAATCAGATTGCCTTAGTGAGACAGTAATGTCTGTCCTGTTTTATTTGAAGCTACGAAATCTAACATGGAGATGGTTTGCTGTTTCTGTGTGTAATATGGCTGTCAGTGTGACAACCATGTACTCACAGTCACACACTCTGCTGCAGCTCTTTCCTCTTTCATCAGCTCATTAACCTCACCAGCTCCACAGGCAAATTCATACCAAATCTCGCTTTAGGCGTTAGTTAGTGAGCGCTCTGCTGGTGGTATACCACAATTTATTGCGGTTTAATAATTTAACCAATTATTCAGCCATGAATCGAGTCTTTCTGTGCAACTTACTGAATCTTATTGAAAGATGCCCAAAGGCAAGAGCATTAATATTGTAATGTTTGGCTGTAATGTAGCATACTATGACGGATTAGAAATGCTTAAAGGGTATTTCTACACAGTTCACTGAACAATATGTGACTGGTTTGTGGATAAACAGACAGGTGACAAAATAAAGGGGAAAAAACCCCACTGTTGTAGTTTGGTACCACTTGTCCTCTTATCGTAAGACATTGGTACAAATCAATACAAAGTTCTTCTGACTGGTCATCTTTATACTGTAATGATGTCCATGGTCACTTCCAGGATGACCCCGCCTCCATCTAGAGGGCACAAGGGCTCACTGTATGGTTTCAATGAGAATGAAAATGATGTTATGGCCTTTCACAATCAAAAGCTCTCAACCCTATTGAAAAGCTATGGGAAATTTTTAGACAGCCCTCTCCACCTCCATCATTAAATCCCAAGCTGAAGGAAAATCTTTTGGAAGATTGGTGCCTCAATTTACCACGTTAAATTGTACTTCCAATACAGTTCCAGAGACTTGTAGAATCTACACCAAGGAGCAATGAAGATGCTTCAATTTACCATGTTTGTCATGTGTCGATAGGTGTGACTCACCAGTGAGGCATTAAATTTAATAGCTTGCAACCAATTGCCTGGATACATAAAACAGTGCAGGCCTTATCAGTTCATTTATCATTTATTTCCCATGGAATAACAGGCAAACACCAGCCAGGAAATTTAGCTTGTATATTTATTATTGAAAGATCATCTACATATGTGGAATATTTCATAAACATACAGATCTGAGGACAAAGTCAAACATATTGTGGGAGAATGTGATACTAAAGCATGTCATAAAATATTTTAAGATCAATTCTGACATTAAACACAGCAAACAATATAATGTAATTGTGTGTTGTTGTTGTTTTTTAATAAGGGTGCATTCACTAACCTATACTGCCATCTAGTGAAAATAATCATCCAAGGTGTTGCATGATAGAGGGAGCTAATGTTGTTTTACAATAACACCACACCCAGAAGATGCTTTATTCCCTTTTATACCAAAGCATTTTCTCAGTGCTTACAATGTTTAATTCATTATAGAACGACACGTCATATTTTTTGTCCATCCAGTGTTTCAAAGTTAGTTCGTGTTCCCACTGACGTTAAAGCAGCTACTGTATAAACAGTCTTTCCCTCACCAACTTCTCTTTTTCTCTCTCTTGAAGTAAAAAAAACCCAACACTCAGTTTGTCATATTACCAAGAAACTGCAAAAAACATGTAAATTCCTCTGTCCTGAAGATGTCGGAAAACTTAAAAGTACAGCTTTACCTCTGAATGATACAAAGCGGTAACACTGGAGACTCCTTCCATACGTGTTAAAAATAAACGTCTCCTTAGAGAAAACTTCACCTTATCAATGAGAGCATTAATACAAACCTGTGCAGCTGTAATACTGTCAGAGCTGCTGTTAGAGACAATTAATCAACACCTTCTGACCAATCACATCCAGAGATCAACTGCACTGTGTTATAAGATTAAATCAAAGATCAAAGATCAAATAGCTAGGACAATGAATATTATATGACAAGCAGATATGATATCATTAAAACTTTCAGAATGGCTCCTGTAATCTGGCAACATCCCAAATCAGATATTGTGTGCATTTTAAAGATATTTATTTACAGTAGCTGCTTATATACAAGTTTCTCCAGGACTTTGGATATCCATCCATGACATGATGGAAGTAGGTTTATGACTTTTAATAACAGGACTTCAATGGCTATATATGTATGTGAGCAGTACTGATTAATACATTAAAAAAACCTGTGAGAGGACCTAATTACATCTGCAGGGTTTTTGTTTTTAAAGAACAGATTTACCTCACACTTAGCTAACATTTTAGGTTCTAACATAAATGGTTTCTTCAAGACCTTCTCAAATATTCTAAGATTGCCAAAAGAAGAAGAAGAAGAAGAGGAAACAATAACACATACAGTAGCAATGGAAGCTAGTTCATATTCATAACCTCCATCCAGGTAACTTTCAAGTACATGGCATAATGAAATTTTTATATAAAAAAAAATGTGTGTAGGCTAATGTAATAATTTATTAGCTATTATTTATGTGTTCTGTGGAAGTGCTGCAAAAACACAATAAATCTGTACTTTTGGCCCTAAACATTTCATATGACAGTCTATAATCTTTGATTTAGAGATAAATATAATAATCCTCATTCGCAATTAATTATATGTAAGACAGCGAAGCTCGAAGATCTCCAGAATGACCCAAAAAAGGTGTTAATTGTGGCTTCACGTCCGTTATTGTGTCTTCACCTAGGAGAGGTCAAACCAAAAGGAAAAGAGAAAATGTATAACACAGAATATCTGGAATATCTTTTGAAATAAAATAAAAATATATATTTTGATTGTAAAACTAATTTATTAGCATTGCATTAACAGGAAAGTAAACGCCAGACCTTACTCCTCACATGTGTCACTGCCATGTTTTTACATTTAAAGCACTTTAGGGCTACCTAGCAATGCTCTCCTTGAACGTGAACAGATGATTTAAAAAGTAAATAAAAAAACAACAGTACTTAATTTACAAAGATCATTTTTGCAGTTATATATCCTTAATCTTACTTTCTATACAACTTTACTTAAATATATAAATATTACGTTTACCTGAAATAGATATTTTGTCAAATAAATGGCATAAAATTTTTAAATACAGTGCCCTCCACTAATAATGGCACCCTTGGTTAACCTTTTAATCTTTTATTATATATTAAAAATACTCTCATGGCTATCAAACAAAACACAGGCTTATCAAAAAAAATCTTTGTTAAAAATAGGTGTGCATGAATTATTGGTACCATTTTAGTCAATACTTGCTCGGAGTCTTCTCCTATAATGCCTGATGAGGTTGGAGAATACATGGCAAGGGATCTGAGACCGTTCCTCCATACAAAATCTCTCCAGATTCTTTGAGGTCCACGCTGGTGGACTGTCCTCTTCAGTTCACCCCACAGATTTTCTATGGTAAAGTCAGGGGACTGGGATGGCCATGGCGGGACCTTCATTTTGTGGTCAGTAAACCATTTTGTGTTGATTTTGATGTATGTTTTGGATCATTGTCCTACTTGAATATCCAACCATGGCCCATTTGAAGCTTTCTGGCAGAGGAAGCCAGGTTGAACAATTTCCTGTTCCTAGTCACCCAAGTGTACTAAAAATTTTAAATATCAGTGGGAATATACTTCAAATATTTTTCTCATATGAATTCATAGGGGTGCCAATAATTGTGACACACCTATATTTAAAAAGGATATATTTTTTTGGATAAACCTGTGTCGTGTAGTTGTTTGATATCCAGGAGAGCGGTGTATTTTTTTGTGAATTCTTTTAACAAAAGATCAAAAGGTTAAACAATAAAGACGATTTTTCACAGCTTTCTTTGCTCATATTGACCAAGGGTGCCAATATTAGTGGAGGGCTCTGTATGTAAATATTACAGTATGTATGTGATGCATAGCTTTAAAGTGTTTGTGTGTGTGTGTGTGTGTGTGTGTGTGTGTGTGTGTGTGTGTGTATATATATATATATATATATATATATATATATATATATATATATATATATATATATATAAATGAATGTATTATACTTACATTTGAAGCCGTATCAACATTTTTCGACATGTCACCTAAAAGCTCCAGCCTCTGCCTCTTGTAGGTTTTCATGCAAAGTATACTTCTGAAGTTGACCTTCAATTAAGCATTCAAATTAAATAACACTTTTAATTAATTATAACAAACCGATAATTCAAATAAGCATGAAATACAACAACTTACAAGCTTGACTTCTGTCAGTGAAGTCAAAGAAGTAGTCACCAAACAAGTTCGACCTCCTCGTATCAAGACTGCCGCTCATGGACCTATAAGAATGGGGAATTATTTGTATACTTTGTTACACAGCGCATTTGAATTCTGGATTTTGATTGGTCAGAAGGTGTTAATTAACTTTCTATAATAGCAGCTGCAAACCACAGGTTTATATTAATACACTTGTTCTAATATGGTATCGTTTCTATAGTAACAGCTCATTTACACGGACGCACCACATAGACAAATTAAAAATATGTGCAATCGTTGATGTGAAGTTTTCTGTACAGAGACGTTTATTTAACATTTATAGAAGGAGTCTCCCGTGTCAGCGGTTTGTAACAGTCAGAGGTAAATCCATACATTTTCCGACATCTTCAAAACAGAGTTCAGAGGAGTTTACAATACTCTGTCTGTTTAAATGTGATACTTTTATTAATAGATCCATTTGCTAAAGCAATATTTACCAGCATTTCCTGTGCCTCAGTCGTACAACTACAATCACAATTGTCACAGTGATGAAAAGAAGAAGGACGGCTCCTAAACTCCCGAAGAGAGCGGCGTAAAAGCCTGCACCTCTGCGGAAAAGCTCACAATGTGTTCCGTAGTATTCTTGAAAAGAAGTGTTGTAGCATCTGATTGAGTTAGAAAGAACAGAGACGTTTGTCACGTTCCTATGAAACGTATGTAACACCAAGAATTGTGCATTTTAAAAATATGTGCTCAATTAGACAGTGGATGCGTAACACTACTTACAGGCACCCTGGGCCGGTTTTCATGTTCAGACAATCCCCATGAGCGTTGCAGTAGCCGGGGTTACTTTTGCATGGCCCCTCACACACCCAGGCACCTTCCACAATTTTCAGTGTGTAGTCAGCAAAATCCGAACTACAATTCAAGAACCGTTTCAAGTCTGAAATATCTTGGTGGGGGTGGGGGGGGATTCATTAGTCTTGAAATGTTAAACAACTGAGAAATCCTTGTTTAAAGAGGCAAACTAGAATACTTTTATTTTCATTTTTATGAAACTATGAGAATTATTACTTACTTGCTATTTCAGATGTCTGCATTAGAACTTCTGTATCCTGAACAGAAACATTTCCGAGTGCTTCACTTAAATGTTTAAGCAAATCTGAATTATTAAATAGGTTTGTTAGAGATGTTTCTAGATCCTTGTTGAGAAAATCTATTTCTGATTGGTTGTTTGGATAGTTGTACTGTGCAATGCTTTTGACGATGATGCTTCCAGACCTGGGGACAAATATGATGTTTGGATTAAACAGGTCAAAACTGAGATTTGCAGTAAACATATCAGGGGGAAAAATGGAAGGTTATGCACCCTGACAGGGTGGTTTCCTTCTGAACTAGTTGAGTATTTATGTTTTGTTTGCTTGTTTATTTGCTATGGATCGATAGCAAAGTCATCGTGATCATGACGCCTAGCCTATTAAAGGTCCCAAGTGACCCGGGTGTCCTGGTTGTCCTTCATCCAGTGTAGACCCACAGTAAACCATTCTACTTTTCTGTTGTACTTGCTTTTGTTCTAGACTGCCAGTTTGATTTGAAATTAGTGGAGGCCCTACATCCATAATCATCACAAAGGTACATAACACAGCAGACAGACTGCATTCATAAATATTACTAATATCATACTTTATTGAGGATGAGAATCACTCAGTGTTTTGATACTGTACTCTATTGAGGATGAGAATAACTGAAACTCACCACAGAGCATTTGGGCTGTGATGAAGCAGCATTCATTGTGTAAAATCTGGCGAATGCAGTTAGTGAGTCCCATATTTCCACTTCATAAAAGTCCACAAGTGACACTCCTCATAATGCCACTCATTTTTCCACTTTTCTACTCTCAAGTTTTTATACGCTCCCCTAGGAAATTAGCTGCTGCTAACACAACTGATAGGCCATGTGTATGTTCTAGAGTACACTGGACTACACTAGATTTAGACTTTACACTATATATACAACTTTAGGATTAAAAGTATACAAGATGAGTGAAATTACTAAGTTACAGCACTCCAACAACATAGCAGGAAGTTTGAGTGATGACTTTTCTATTGGTATATGGAAAGGAATTGAGCAAAAGTGAATACCGCACTATGTCTGAAGGAAACCTCCCTGAGGAGAACTTACAGTAGTCCGATAATCTTTACATCTCTAAAGTTTTTTGGATCTGCTCTTCTGCAAATGCCCGAAATCTGCAATAACAATAAAGACCAGTTGAAAAAAACATAGATCCAATGTTGATCTCTAAAATTAACTAACTACAGAAAAACTAACTAACTACAAAGAAATTTACCTACATACCTCATGTGATAAGACTGAAATCAACTTTTTGGATGCCTCAGAGTTCAAAAGCTCAAAGTCAGGATTATATTCCCGTATAAGTCTCAAAGAAATGTTTGCCTTTCTTGTAGGTCTCTCCTCAGCTGCAATGAATGTTTTCATTGTTATATGAATTCAATTATTTGAGGTATTTCACTTATTTATTCACACATAAAAGGGAAAAAGCGAGTTATATGAAAGAAATTATCACAATAAACAAAAAACTACTGTTAAGTTAAAGGGAATTATATACTTACATAATATAACAGGTCTTGTGTTAGCTGCTAAATTACATGAATCACCATAAGTGTAGTCACTGCAGTTGCATTTGCACAATCCAGAAGTCATGTTGAAAAAACACGGTGAACCATTACACTGGCAATCTGCACAGCTATTCACGGTGACAGCAGTGATAGTTGATAGAGAAGATTCACTTGGCGATACAGAATTTTGCAAACTAGTAGAAGGTAATTTTGTGGATTGTTTGTCTTGTTCAGCTGTAGATATGAAAAAAGAAGTTGCACTGATGGTAGAGGACAGAGCTGTGGAGAAGTGTTCGGTGGTTGATGAAGATAAAGTTGTACGGGTTGGACCTACTGTCGACATTTTCAGAGTTGTGGAGCTGAAATTGTTTGGCAAAAGCGTTTCTATTGCTGTATATCCAGGACTAGGTACAACAGTTGATTTGATCGATTCAGAAGTGGAAGGTGACAGATTTTTGGAAGTGAAGTGAGTGGATTGTGTAGAAATTGAAACATTATTTGTGTCTGTCGTGGGAAATGATATAGCTGAACTTCCTGTGAAGCTGGGTAGCATGGTTGTGAAGCTATCTGTGCTTGGAAGTGTTGTTGATTGCTGACTTGGTTGGTCTGGTGCTGTTGAAGATTCAGAAGACTGTCCAGTTATACTTGATGTGTGCTCTGTGGAGCTTGCTGTGGCGGATAACTCAGGTACAGAACTGACTGAAGTACGAGAGGTTGAGTTGATGGACAGTGTTGAAAGGACATGATTTGTTGAGGTTGCTTCTGTAGTTTCAGAAGTAACTGTTGGAAGAGGTGACAAGGTCACGGGTTGTGTTGGATAGACTTGTTTAGTGGAAGAGAACAGCGTGGTCTGAAATGATTCCTCTGTTGTAGAATCTATTGAACTCGTTTGGATTGTGGTTTCTGTTGCCACTGTCCTTACTGTTGTGAATATTAATGCTGTTGTTGAAAGAGCTGTAGCGTCTGTGGAAGCAGATACTGGGAATTTGGTTGAGGAGTTGTGCTCAGTTGTTGACAATGAAGCCATGGTTTCATCGGTGGTTGGAAATGCTGATGATTGCTGGCTTGTTTGGTCGGGTGCTAGTGAAGTTTCAGAAGACTGTCCAGTTATTTTACTTGATGTGAACGCTGTTGATGTTGTTTCTGTAGTTTCAGAACTGACTGATGCATAACTTGTTAAGGGCATGGATGTTGAGAAGGTGGATAGTGTTGAATGGACTTCTTCAGTTGAGGAGAATACAGTGGGATGTGCAGATTCTTCTGTTGTAGACACTATGGGACTTGTTTGGATTGTGCTATCTGTGGCTGTTGTCACTAATGAAGCCATGTGGTCATTTGTGGTTGGAAATGCTGAGGATCGCTGGGTTGTTTGTTCTGGTGCTGCTGAAGATTCAGAAGACTGTCCTGGTATTTTACTTGATGTGTACTCTGTTGAGCTTGCTTCTGTAGTTTCAGAACTGACTGATGGATGAGGTTTTGAGGGCACTGATGTTGAGTAGGTGGGTGCTACTGAATGGACATCTTCAGTTGAGGAGGAAACAGTGGGATGTGCTGATTCCCCTGTTGTAGACACTATGGCACTTGTTCGGATTGTGCTTTCTGTTGTTGGTGTCACTACAGCTGTAGATCCAAATTCTGTTGTTGGAAATGAAGGAACTGTTAAAAGTGTGGAAGAAGATACTAGGGTCTGTTGACTTGTCTTTCTTGACACTTCTGAAGTTCCACTGGATTGTTCAGTTATGTCTATTGATGTGTATTCATTAGTGCTTGTAGTGGTAGTCACTGCCGAATCAGAAATTACATTGGTAAGAGATGTTAAAGTTGTTGCTGACTCTGTAGTTGATGGTGAATTTGTACCTTCACTAGAGGATATATGAGTTATTTGTGTGGATACATCTGTTGTAGGAAATGTTTCAGTTGCACTTCCTGTGAACATTGGAAGTGTAGTGATGGAGTTGTTTTCAGTTGTTGACAATGAAGCCATGGTTTCATCGGTGGTTGGAAATGCTGATGGTTGCTGGCTTGTTTGGTCGGGTGCTAGTGAATTTTCAGAAGACTGTCCAGTTATTTTACTTGATGTGAACTCTGTTGAGGTTGTGTCTCTAGTTTCGGAACTGACTGATGGATGAGGTGTTACGGGCATGGATGTTGAGTAAGTGGATGGTGTTGAATGGACATCTTCAGTTGAGGAGAATACAGTGGGATGTGCAGATTCCTCTGTTGTAGACAATATGGGACTTGTTTGGATTGTGCTTTCTGTTGCTGGTGTCACTACTGTTGAAGGAACTGTTACAGATGTGGAAGAAGATATCGTGGTTTGTTGACTAGTCCTTCTAGACACTTCTGAAGTTTCACTGGATTGTTCAGTAAAGTCTATTGATGTGTATATATTGGTGCTTGAGGTGATGGACACTGCAGAGTCAGTAATTATATTGCTAAAAGATGTTAAAGTTGTTGCTGACTCTGTAGTTGATGGTGAATTTGTACCTTCACTAGAGGATATATGAGTTGTCTGTGTGGATACATCTGTTGTAGGAAATGTTTCAGTTGCACTTCCTGTGAACATTGGAAGGGTAGTAGTGGGGTTGTTTTCAGTTGTTGACAATGAAGCCATGGTTTCATCGGTGGTTGGAAATGCTGATGATTGCTGGCTTGTTTGGTCGGGTTCTAGTGATGTTTCAGAAGACTGTCCAGTTATTTTACTTGATGTGAACTCTGTTGAGGTTGTGTCTCTAGTTTCAGAACTGACTGATGGATGAGGTGTTACGGGCATGGATGTTGAGTAGGTGGATGGTGTTGAATGGACACCTTCAGTTGAGGAGAATACAGTGGGATGTGCAGATTCCTCTGTTGTAGACAATATGGGACTTGTTTGGATTGTGCTTTCTGTTGCTGGTGTCACTACTGTTGAAGGAACTGTTACAGATGTGGAAGAAGATATCGTGGTTTGTTGACTAGTCCTTCTAGACACTTCTGAAGTTTCACTGGATTGTTCAGTAAAGTCTATTGATGTGTATATATTGGTGCTTGAGGTGATGGACACTGCAGAGTCAGTAATTATATTGCTAAAAGATGTTAAAGTTGTTGCTGACTCTGTAGTTGATGGTGAGTTTGTACCTTCACTAGAGGATATATGAGTTGTCTGTGTGGATACATCTGTTGTAGGAAATGTTTCAGTTGCACTTCCTGTGAACATTGGAAGTGTAGTAGTGGAGTTGTTTTCAGTTGTTGACAATGAAGCCATGGTTTCATCGGTGGTTGGAAATGCTGATGATTGCTGGCTTGTTTGGTCGGGTGCTAGTGAATTTTCAGAAGACTGTCCAGTTATTTTACTTGATGTGAACTCTGTTGAGGTTGTGTCTCTAGTTTCGGAACTGACTGATGGATGAGGTGTTACGGGCATGGATGTTGAGTAAGTGGATGGTGTTGAATGGACATCTTCAGTTGAGGAGAATACAGTGGGATGTGCAGATTCCTCTGTTGTAGACAATATGGGACTTGTTTGGATTGTGCTTTCTGTTGCTGGTGTCACTACTGTTGAAGGAACTGTTACAGATGTGGAAGAAGATATCGTGGTTTGTTGACTAGTCCTTCTAGACACTTCTGAAGTTTCACTGGATTGTTCAGTAAAGTCTATTGATGTGTATATATTGGTGCTTGAGGTGATGGACACTGCAGAGTCAGTAATTATATTGCTAAAAGATGTTAAAGTTGTTGCTGACTCTGTAGTTGATGGTGAGTTTGTACCTTCACTAGAGGATATATGAGTTGTCTGTGTGGATACATCTGTTGTAGGAAATGTTTCAGTTGCACTTCCTGTGAACATTGGAAGGGTAGTAGTGGGGTTGTTTTCAGTTGTTGACAATGAAGCCATGGTTTCATCGGTGGTTGGAAATGCTGATGATTGCTGGCTTGTTTGGTCGGGTGCTAGTGAAGTTTCAGAAGACTGTGCAGGTATTTTACCTGATGTGAACGCTGTTGATGTTGTTTCTGTAGTTTCAGAACTGACTGATGCATAACTTGTTAAGGGCATGGATGTTGAGAAGGTGGATAGTGTTGAATGGACACCTTCAGTTGAGGAGAATACAGTGGGATGTGCAGATTCCTCTGTTGTAGACAATATGGGACTTGTTTGGATTGTGCTTTCTGTTGCTGGTGTCACTAATGAAGCCATGTGGTCATTTGTGGTTGGAAATGCTGAGGATCGCTGGGTTGTTTGTTCTGGTGCTGCTGAAGATTCAGAAGACTGTCCTGTTATTTTACTTGATGTGTACTCTGTTGAGCTTGCTTCTGTAGTTTCAGAACTGACTGATGGATGAGGTTTTGAGGGCACTGATGTTGAGTAGGTGGGTGCTACTGAATGGACATCTTCAGTTGAGGAGGAAACAGTGGGATGTGCTGATTCCCCTGTTGTAGACACTATGGCACTTGTTCGGATTGTGCTTTCTGTTGTTGGTGTCACTACAGCTGTAGATCCAAATTCTGTTGTTGGAAATGAAGGAACTGTTAAAAGTGTGGAAGAAGATACAAGTGTCTGTTGACTTGTCTTTCTTGACACTTCTGAAGTTCCACTGGATTGTTCAGTTAGGTCTATTGATGTGTATTCGTTAGTGCTTGTAGTGGTAGTCACTGCCGAATCAGAAATTACATTGGTAAGAGATGTTAAAGTTGTTGCTGACTCTGTAGTTGATGGTGAATTTGTACCTTCACTAGAGGATATATGAGTTATTTGTGTGGATACATCTGTTGTAGGAAATGTTTCAGTTGCACTTCCTGTGAACATTGGAAGTGTAGTAATGGAGTTGTTTTCAGTTGTTGACAATGAAGCCATGGTTTCATCGGTGGTTGGAAATGCTGATGGTTGCTGGCTTGTTTGGTCGGGTGCTAGTGAAGTTTCAGAAGACTGTCCAGTTATTTTACTTGATGTGAACTCTGTTGAGGTTGTGTCTCTAGTTTCGGAACTGACTGATGGATGAGGTGTTACGGGCATGGATGTTGAGTAAGTGGATGGTGTTGAATGGACATCTTCAGTTGAGGAGAATACAGTGGGATGTGCAGATTCCTCTGTTGTAGACAATATGGGACTTGTTTGGATTGTGCTTTCTGTTGCTGGTGTCACTACTGTTGAAGGAACTGTTACAGATGTGGAAGAAGATATCGTGGTTTGTTGACTAGTCCTTCTAGACACTTCTGAAGTTTCACTGGATTGTTCAGTAAAGTCTATTGATGTGTATATATTGGTGCTTGAGGTGATGGACACTGCAGAGTCAGTAATTATATTGCTAAAAGATGTTAAAGTTGTTGCTGACTCTGTAGTTGATGGTGAATTTGTACCTTCACTAGAGGATATATGAGTTGTCTGTGTGGATACATCTGTTGTAGGAAATGTTTCAGTTGCACTTCCTGTGAACATTGGAAGGGTAGTAGTGGGGTTGTTTTCAGTTGTTGACAATGAAGCCATGGTTTCATCGGTGGTTGGAAATGCTGATGATTGCTGGCTTGTTTGGTCGGGTTCTAGTGAAGTTTCAGAAGACTGTCCAGTTATTTTACTTGATGTGAACTCTGTTGAGGTTGTGTCTCTAGTTTCAGAACTGACTGATGGATGAGGTGTTACGGGCATGGATGTTGAGTAGGTGGATGGTGTTGAATGGACACCTTCAGTTGAGGAGAATACAGTGGGATGTGCAGATTCCTCTGTTGTAGACAATATGGGACTTGTTTGGATTGTGCTTTCTGTTGCTGGTGTCACTAATGAAGCCATGTGGTCATTTGTGGTTGGAAATGCTGAGGATCGCTGGGTTGTTTGTTCTGGTGCTGCTGAAGATTCAGAAGACTGTCCTGTTATTTTACTTGATGTGTACTCTGTTGAGCTTGCTTCTGTAGTTTCAGAACTGACTGATGGATGAGGTTTTGAGGGCACTGATGTTGAGTAGGTGGGTGCTACTGAATGGACATCTTCAGTTGAGGAGGAAACAGTGGGATGTGCTGATTCCCCTGTTGTAGACACTATGGCACTTGTTCGGATTGTGCTTTCTGTTGTTGGTGTCACTACAGCTGTAGATCCAAATTCTGTTGTTGGAAATGAAGGAACTGTTAAAAGTGTGGAAGGAGATACAAGTGTCTGTTGACTTGTCTTTCTTGACACTTCTGAAGTTCCACTGGATTGTTCAGTTAGGTCTATTGATGTGTATTCGTTAGTGCTTGTAGTGGTAGTCACTGCCGAATCAGAAATTACATTGGTAAGAGATGTTAAAGTTGTTGCTGACTCTGTAGTTGATGGTGAATTTGTACCTTCACTAGAGGATATATGAGTTATTTGTGTGGATACATCTGTTGTAGGAAATGTTTCAGTTGCACTTCCTGTGAACATTGGAAGTGTAGTAATGGAGTTGTTTTCAGTTGTTGACAATGAAGCCATGGTTTCATCGGTGGTTGGAAATGCTGATGGTTGCTGGCTTGTTTGGTCGGGTGCTAGTGAAGTTTCAGAAGACTGTCCAGTTATTTTACTTGATGTGAACTCTGTTGAGGTTGTGTCTCTAGTTTCAGAACTGACTGATGGATGAGGTGTTACGGGCATGGATGTTGAGTAAGTGGATGGTGTTGAATGGACATCTTCAGTTGAGGAGAATACAGTGGGATGTGCAGATTCCTCTGTTGTAGACAATATGGGACTTGTTTGGATTGTGCTTTCTGTTGCTGGTGTCACTACTGTTGAAGGAACTGTTACAGATGTGGAAGAAGATATCGTGGTTTGTTGACTAGTCCTTCTAGACACTTCTGAAGTTTCACTGGATTGTTCAGTAAAGTCTATTGATGTGTATATATTGGTGCTTGAGGTGATGGACACTGCAGAGTCAGTAATTATATTGCTAAGAGATGTTAAAGTTGTTGCTGACTCTGTAGTTGATGGTGAATTTGTACCTTCACTAGAGGATATATGAGTTCTCTGTGTGGATACATCTGTTGTAGGAAATGTTTCAGTTGCACTTCCTGTGAACATTGGAAGTGTAGTAGTGGAGTTGTTTTCAGTTGTTGACAATAAAGCCATGGTTTCATCGGTGGTTGGAAATGCTGATGATTGCTGGCTTGTTTGGTCGGGTGCTAGTGAAGTTTCAGAAGACTGTGCAGGTATTTTACCTGATGTGAACGCTGTTGATGTTGTTTCTGTAGTTTCAGAACTGACTGATGCATAACTTGTTAAGGGCATGGATGTTGAGAAGGTGGATAGTGTTGAATGGACTTCTTCAGTCGAGGAGAATACAGTGGGATGTGCAGATTCTTCTGTTGTAGACACTATGGGACTTGTTTGGATTGTGCTATCTGTGGCTGTTGTCACTAATGAAGCCATGTGGTCATTTGTGGTTGGAAATGCTGAGGATCGCTGGGTTGTTTGTTCTGGTGCTGCTGAAGATTCAGAAGACTGTCCTGTTATTTTACTTGATGTGTACTCTGTTGAGCTTGCTTCTGTAGTTTCAGAACTGACTGATGGATGAGGTTTTGAGGGCACTGATGTTGAGTAGGTGGGTGCTACTGAATGGACATCTTCAGTTGAGGAGGAAACAGTGGGATGTGCTGATTCCCCTGTTGCAGACACTATGGCACTTGTTCGGATTGTGCTTTCTGTTGTTGGTGTCACTACAGCTGTAGATCCAAATTCTGTTGTTGGAAATGAAGGAACTGTTAAAAGCGTGGAAGAAGATACTAGGGTCTGTTGACTTGTCTTTCTTGACACTTCTGAAGTTCCACTGGATTGTTCAGTTATGTCTATTGATGTGTATTCGTTAGTGCTTGTAGTGGTAGTCACTGCCGAATCAGAAATTACATTGGTAAGAGATGTTAAAGTTGTTGCTGACTCTGTAGTTGATGGTGAATTTGTACCTTCACTAGAGGATATATGAGTTGTCTGTGTGGAAACATCTGTTGTAGGAAATGTTTCAGTTGCACTTCCTGTGAACATTGGAAGTGTAGTAGTGGATTTGTTTTCAGTTGTTGACAATGAAGCCATGGTTTCATCTGTGGTTGGAAATGCTGATGATTGCTGGCTTGTTTGGTCGGGTGCTAGTGAAGTTTCAGAAGACTGTCCAGTTATTTTACTTGATGTGAACTCTGTTGAGGTTGTGTCTCTAGTTTCAGAACTGACTGATGGATGAGGTGTTACGGGCATGGATGTTGAGTAGGTGGATGGTGTTGAATGGACACCTTCAGTTGAGGAGAATACAGTGGGATGTGCAGATTCCTCTGTTGTAGACAATATGGGACTTGTTTGGATTGTGCTTTCTGTTGCTGGTGTCACTACTGTTGAAGGAACTGTTACAGATGTGGAAGAAGATATCGTGGTTTGTTGACTAGTCCTTCTAGACACTTCTGAAGTTTCACTGGATTGTTCAGTAAAGTCTATTGATGTGTATATATTGGTGCTTGAGGTGATGGACACTGCAGAGTCAGTAATTATATTGCTAAGAGATGTTAAAGTTGTTGCTGACTCTGTAGTTGATGGTGAGTTTGTACCTTCACTAGAGGATATATGAGTTGTCTGTGTGGATACATCTGTTGTAGGAAATGTTTCAGTTGCACTTCCTGTGAACATTGGAAGGGTAGTAGTGGAGTTGTTTTCAGTTGTTGACAATGAAGCCATGGTTTCATCGGTGGTTGGAAATGCTGATGATTGCTGGCTTGTTTGGTCGGGTGCTAGTGAAGTTTCAGAAGACTGTGCAGGTATTTTACCTGATGTGAACGCTGTTGAGGTTGTTTCTGTAGTTTCAGAACTGACTGATGCATAACTTGTTAAGGGCATGGATGTTGAGAAGGTGGATAGTGTTGAATGGACTTCTTCAGTTGAGGAGAATACAGTGGGATGTGCAGATTCTTCTGTTGTAGACACTATGGGACTTGTTTGGATTGTGCTATCTGTGGCTGTTGTCACTAATGAAGCCATGTGGTCATTTGTGGTTGGAAATGCTGAGGATCGCTGGGTTGTTTGTTCTGGTGCTGCTGAAGATTCAGAAGACTGTCCTGTTATTTTACTTGATGTGTACTCTGTTGAGCTTGCTTCTGTAGTTTCAGAACTGACTGATGGATGAGGTTTTGAGGGCACTGATGTTGAGTAGGTGGGTGCTACTGAATGGACATCTTCAGTTGAGGAGGAAACAGTGGGATGTGCTGATTCCCCTGTTGCAGACACTATGGCACTTGTTCGGATTGTGCTTTCTGTTGTTGGTGTCACTACAGCTGTAGATCCAAATTCTGTTGTTGGAAATGAAGGAACTGTTAAAAGCGTGGAAGAAGATACTAGGGTCTGTTGACTTGTCGTTCTTGACACTTCTGAAGTTCCACTGGATTGTTCAGTTAGGTCTATTGATGTGTATTCGTTAGTGCTTGTAGTGGTAGTCACTGCCGAATCAGAAATTACATTGGTAAGAGATGTTAAAGTTGTTACTGACTCTGTAGTTGATGGTGAATTTGTACCTTCACTAGAGGATATATGAGTTGTCTGTGTGGAAACATCTGTTGTAGGAAATGTTTCAGTTGCACTTCCTGTGAACATTGGAAGTGTAGTAGTGGAGTTGTTTTCAGTTGTTGACAATGAAGCCATGGTTTCATCTGTGGTTGGAAATGCTGATGATTGCTGGCTTGTTTGGTCGGGTGCTAGTGAAGTTTCAGAAGATTGTCCAGTTATTTCACTTGATGTGAACTCTGTTGAGGTTGTGTCTCTAGTTTCGGAACTGACTGATGGATGAGGTGTTACGGGCATGGATGTTGAGTAGGTGGATGGTGTTGAATGGACATCTTCAGTTGAGGAGAATACAGTGGGATGTGCAGATTCCTCTGTTGTAGACAATATGGGACTTGTTTGGATTGTGCTTTCTGTTGCTGGTGTCACTACTGTTGAAGGAACTGTTACAGATGTGGAAGAAGATATCGTGGTTTGTTGACTAGTCCTTCTAGACACTTCTGAAGTTTCACTGGATTGTTCAGTAAAGTCTATTGATGTGTATATATTGGTGCTTGAGGTGATGGACACTGCAGAGTCAGTAATTATATTGCTAAGAGATGTTAAAGTTGTTGCTGACTCTGTAGTTGATGGTGAATTTGTACCTTCACTAGAGGATATATGAGTTGTCTGTGTGGATACATCTGTTGTAGGAAATGTTTCAGTTGCACTTCCTGTGAACATTGGAAGTGTAGTAGTGGAGTTGTTTCCAGTTGTTGACAATGAAGCCATGGTTTCATCGGTGGTTGGAAATGCTGATGATTGCTGGCTTGTTTGGTCGGGTGCTAGTGAAGTTTCAGAAGACTGTGCAGGTATTTTACCTGATGTGAACGCTGTTGAGGTTGTTTCTGTAGTTTCAGAACTGACTGATGCATAACTTGTTAAGGGCATGGATGTTGAGAAGGTGGATAGTGTTGAATGGACTTCTTCAGTTGAGGAGAATACAGTGGGATGTGCAGATTCTTCTGTTGTAGACACTATGGGACTTGTTTGGATTGTGCTATCTGTGGCTGTTGTCACTAATGAAGCCATGTGGTCATTTGTGGTTGGAAATGCTGAGGATCGCTGGGTTGTTTGTTCTGGTGCTGCTGAAGATTCAGAAGACTGTCCTGTTATTTTACTTGATGTGTACTCTGTTGAGCTTGCTTCTGTAGTTTCAGAACTGACTGATGGATGAGGTTTTGAGGGCACTGATGTTGAGTAGGTGGGTGCTACTGAATGGACATCTTCAGTTGAGGAGGAAACAGTGGGATGTGCTGATTCCCCTGTTGCAGACACTATGGCACTTGTTCGGATTGTGCTTTCTGTTGTTGGTGTCACTACAGCTGTAGATCCAAATTCTGTTGTTGGAAATGAAGGAACTGTTAAAAGCGTGGAAGAAGATACTAGGGTCTGTTGACTTGTCTTTCTTGACACTTCTGAAGTTCCACTGGATTGTTCAGTTAGGTCTATTGATGTGTATTCGTTAGTGCTTGTAGTGGTAGTCACTGCCGAATCAGAAATTACATTGGTAAGAGATGTTAAAGTTGTTGCTGACTCTGTAGTTGATGGTGAATTTGTACCTTCACTAGAGGATATATGAGTTATTTGTGTGGAAACATCTGTTGTAGGAAATGTTTCAGTTGCACTTCCTGTGAACATTGGAAGTGTAGTAGTGGATTTGTTTTCAGTTGTTGACAATGAAGCCATGGTTTCATCGGTGGTTGGAAATGCTGATGATTGCTGGCTTGTTTGGTCGGGTGCTAGTGAAGTTTCAGAAGATTGTCCAGTTATTTCACTTGATGTGAACTCTGTTGAGGTTGTGTCTCTAGTTTCGGAACTGACTGATGGATGAGGTGTTACGGGCATGGATGTTGAGTAGGTGGATGGTGTTGAATGGACATCTTCAGTTGAGGAGAATACAGTGGGATGTGCAGATTCCTCTGTTGTAGACAATATGGGACTTGTTTGGATTGTGCTTTCTGTTGCTGGTGTCACTACTGTTGAAGGAACTGTTACAGATGTGGAAGAAGATATCGTGGTTTGTTGACTAGTCCTTCTAGACACTTCTGAAGTTTCACTGGATTGTTCAGTAAAGTCTATTGATGTGTATATATTGGTGCTTGAGGTGATGGACACTGCAGAGTCAGTAATTATATTGCTAAGAGATGTTAAAGTTGTTGCTGACTCTGTAGTTGATGGTGAATTTGTACCTTCACTAGAGGATATATGAGTTGTCTGTGTGGATACATCTGTTGTAGGAAATGTTTCAGTTGCACTTCCTGTGAACATTGGAAGTGTAGTAGTGGAGTTGTTTTCAGTTGTTGACAATGAAGCCATGGTTTCATCGGTGGTTGGAAATGCTGATGATTGCTGGCTTGTTTGGTCGGGTGCTAGTGAAGTTTCAGAAGACTGTGCAGGTATTTTACCTGATGTGAACGCTGTTGATGTTGTTTCTCTAGTTTCAGAACTGACTGATGCATAACTTGTTAAGGGCATGGATGTTGAGAAGGTGGATAGTGTTGAATGGACTTCGTCAGTTGAGGAGAATACAGTGGGATGTGCAGATTCTTCTGTTGTAGACACTATGGGACTTGTTTGGATTGTGCTATCTGTGGCTGTTGTCACTAATGAAGCCATGTGGTCATTTGTGGTTGGAAATGCTGAGGATCGCTGGGTTGTTTGTTCTGGTGCTGCTGAAGATTCAGAAGACTGTCCCGTTATTTTACTTGATGTGTACTCTGTTGAGCTTGCTTCTGTAGTTTCAGAACTGACTGATGGATGAGGTTTTGAGGGCACTGATGTTGAGTAGGTGGGTGCTACTGAATGGACATCTTCAGTTGAGGAGGAAACAGTGGGATGTGCTGATTCCCCTGTTGCAGACACTATGGCACTTGTTCGGATTGTGCTTTCTGTTGTTGGTGTCACTACAGCTGTAGATCCAAATTCTGTTGTTGGAAATGAAGGAACTGTTAAAAGCGTGGAAGAAGATACTAGGGTCTGTTGACTTGTCTTTCTTGACACTTCTGAAGTTCCACTGGATTGTTCAGTTAGGTCTATTGATGTGTATTCGTTAGTGCTTGTAGTGGTAGTCACTGCCGAATCAGAAATTACATTGGTAAGAGATGTTAAAGTTGTTGCTGACTCTGTAGTTGATGGTGAATTTGTACCTTCACTAGAGGATATATGAGTTCTCTGTGTGGATACATCTGTTGTAGGAAATGTTTCAGTTGCACTTCCTGTGAACATTGGAAGTGTAGTAGTGGAGTTGTTTTCAGTTGTTGACAATGAAGCCATGGTTTCATCGGTGGTTGGAAATGCTGATGATTGCTGGCTTGTTTGGTCGGGTGCTAGTGAAGTTTCAGAAGATTGTCCAGTTAGTTCACTTGATGTGAACTCTGTTGAGGTTTTTTCTGTAGTTTCAGAACTCACTGATCCATAACTTTTTAAGGGCATGGATGTTGAGAAGGTGGATGCTACTGAATGGACATCTTCAGTTGAGGAGACCACAGTGGGATGTGTAGATCCGCCTGTTGTGTTCACTATTTTACTCGTTTGGATTTTGCTTTCTGTTGTTGGTGTCACTATGGTTGTGGTTCTGAATTCTGTTGTTCCTGTTGTTGAAAATGAAGGAAATGTTACATGTGTGGTCTGTTGATTTGTCTTTCTTGACGCTTCTGAAGTTCCACTGGATTGTTCAGTTATGTCTGTTGATGTGAATTCATTACTCCTTGTAGTGGTAGTCACTGCCGAATCAGAAATTATATTGGTAAGAGTTGTTAAAGTTGTTGCTGACTCTGTAGTTGGTGGTGAATGTTCAGTTGAGGATACAGGATTTATTTCTGTGGATTTATTTCCTCTGAACATTAGTAGTGTGGTTGTGGAATTGTGTTCAGTTATTGAAAATGAAGCCAAGGTTTCAACTGTGGTCGAAAATGCTGATGATAGCTGGCTTGTTTGGTCGGGTGCTAGTGAAGAAGAAGAGCGACCAGTTAATTCAAGCGATGTGTACTGTCTTGATATTGATGCAGCAGATACCTCTTTTATAATCCAAATGCAATTTTTAAATAATACTAAGCAATGCTGCATGTTAAAGATTAACTTTTATTAACTTTTTTCAATGTCGTCACTTTTATAGGTTAAGCGTCAGACCTTTATGGGTTATTAAAATATATTTCCATACCAACATGCCACTCCTAAAAATCATAACAATCATACTATTCCTAAAAATAATAAAATTACAGTAACTCCATTTTGCATAGGTGTTTTTAACCCATTGTTGGCTGAATAAAAATGATCATAATTCATTTTTGTATTTGAAATATTTATTGTCATGTTTCCTTACAGCCCAACCTTGAGCATCTTCACTGTAAAGAAAAACTTTTTTGATGACATTAACTGAAAGTGACACCTGTTTTCAAATAACAGCAAGGTCTGAAATCCCCCATGTATCAGCTATTTAATTAATATATCGATTATCTGAATGTGCATTATAGTACACTACTCACCAACCAAATATACAAAAATATATGTCAACTCATTTAAATTAAAATTTTCAATCTGATGTTCTTTGTCAATTGGGACAAATATTTACAAGAAAACATACATGTATACGACAGAACAAAAATGCATGAATGCTTTGAGGATTATTCATACAATGGATATAAAAAAGTCTACACACCAGGCAGGTTTTTGTGAGGTAAAAAAATTAAATCAAGCTAAATCATGTCAGAAATTTTTCCACTCTCAATGTGGAATTACTACATGCAAAAAATTAAGTGGAAAAACAATCAAACATTTTAGGGAAAAATAGGAAAAAAGTTTTAAAAAGCTAACCCTTTCTTATAATTGGGGATGTGGCTGTGTTCAGAATGAAACACTCACATTAAATCTCATGTTGAAAAGTAATTATCATACAGCTGTGATCAATGAAATTATTCTGATTAACCCCAAATAAAGACCAGCTGTTTCTGTAGGACTTTCTTCACATCTTCTTGGTTTCATCTGACTGCTGAAGCCATGTTCCGCAAAGAGCTTACAAAGCATATAAAATGTCTAACCGTAGAGAGGTATCGATCAGGAGAGGGGTACAGAAGAATTTCCAAAACATTAGATGTACCATGAAACACTGTGAACGCCATCATCGAGTGGAGAAAATGGAGCACCACAGTGACATCACCAAGAACTGAACGTCCCTCAAAAATGTACAAAAGGACAAGACAAAAACTTACAAGGGAGGCTGCCAAGAGAATTTATAACAACATTAAATTTCAGGAATATCTGATGAGTACTGATTACTCTTTGCATGTGACGACAGTCTCTCATATTCTTCACGTCTGGGCTATGGGGTAGGGCGGCTAGACGGAAGCCCTTTTTCACAAAAAAACATCCAAGCTCAACTAAATCATCCCAAACCATGTGGCAAAATGTGTTCCAAAAGGTATAATCATTTCATAATTCCAAAAGGTATGTTTGGGGCAATACCCACAGTGAAGCATGGTGGTGGCAACATCATGCTTTAAGGCTGCTTTTCTTCAGCCAGAACTGGGGATTTTGTCAAGATGAAGGGAATCACGAATAACTACAAATACCATTAGATTATAAAGAGGAATTTCACCTTTCAGCATGACAATGACATAACGCATACATCCAAATCCACAAAGGAACGGCTTAACCAAAAGAAGATCAATGTTTCTGAATGATCTAGCCATAGCCCAGACCTGAATCCAACTAAACGAAAAAGTGGGAAAATATTACCAAGTCAAGTTGTGCCACACCAATAGACTCTTACCCAGAAATACTGAGTGGTGTAATAAAATCAAAAGGTGCTTCACCAAAGTATTAGTTTAGGGGTGTGCACATTTATGCAACCAGGTTATTGTACTTTTTCTTTTTTTTTTTTTTTACTTTTTCCCTAAAAAGGTTTCTGATTGTTTTTTTTAAACATGATATTCTTTTAATTCACAAAAACCTGTCATTTTAACAGGGGTGTGTAGACTTTTCATATCCACTGTACCAACAATTATCATACCTACTTTGCATTTTGATGTTCATGTATTTTCCCTGCATACCACTATTGACAAGGTTTACAGTAGCAAATACACCAGAAATTACTTAAATATTCTTTTGCTAAAAATTGGATTAAACTTACCAAGCGGTGTTGTTGCTGGTATCAGAAGTATGACAGTCAAGAGTATTGCAGGATGGAGTGTCATGGAGTATTTATTTCTCCAAATCACCCCAACAAAACTTCCCATTTTCATTAAATTGGCTTGTTTGTGCTGATAAAAGTGAACGCTGATCTCATTTAAGTGCCATTTCTATTTTTCTTCCCATTTGTACCAGGCTTCAGAAGAAATAAAAGGAGGCTTCGTATCTTTCGAGTCCACCAGAAAATGAAGTGATGATTAACATACGTTCTGCATTTCATCAGGAAATTGAGAAAGTTAAAAGTCACACCTTAAGTAAACCATTGCAATGAGAACGAGCGTAGAATGATCAACCAACTGTGTAATGTAACTAAATTGTAGAGTTAATAAATATACCACTATGAAAATCCAGCCCAGTTTCATACAATATCATATTATGTGGAAGTCTGAGGTTTTGATGTTTACAGCCCTGCTTACCATTGTGAACGTACTGTAAGGTAAAACATTTCCATACAGGTCAGGTCTGTAGAGTTACTATTACAGAGAAGTCAGTTTATGATGGGCAATACTTCTGTTCTATAAACAGACATTTTATCTGAGCTTGTAAATGACTGCATTAGGCAAACAGAGGAATAGCAAGTGATACTAAACCCACACCTCTGTTTGCTACTGCACGATTGATCCGATTATGAGTATCACCTAACAATGGAAAAATATTTCCTAGTAACTGTTCTCTTAAATTTTTCGTAAGAAGGAAGTGAACCTTTAAACCTGCACTTGGATGCCAGTACAATTCTGTAAAATATTTCACATGGATATAATAAAGCTCCATCAGATACATAGCACCTGAAATTAAAGCTGCTTTGAAAATTTTTTTTTTTTTTTAAATATGATAAGATACTCCATGAAATGTGGGATAAAAACCCACACACAAAAAAAATTATTTTCTCACAAACGCTCTTCACATTTTGATGAGATTTATTTGCACTAAAAATGCATTACTGTTCAGTTTTATTGAAATAAAAAATAAAAATGCATTAGACCATCAGGATGAGTCCCAGTCTCTCATTATATCAAGTGAGTGTGAGCAGAGTTCTTTTAAAATGAGGACGGAAAAGAAAGCACGCCATTTTAGGCGTTAAGAGTAAATGCTACTGTTCTGCCTGCTTTTCTTCTTCATCTTCATCCTCACTCGTTTCTTCCTGTTTCAAAGCTGCTGCTGCTTTCTGCCGTTCTGCCTCCGTTATCGTCATAGGATGCAGCGGGAAAAACCCGGCCAGTCCTGAAATATATGAAACCACAAACAAACCATTAAACATCGTCATTTCAGAAAGGTATAGAGTTCCTAAATAGATGCACTGACCCAAAAGTTTGGCCACAGGTTTAGTGGGATGAGCGCCACACCCCATCCAGTACTTGATTCTGTCGTAGTTGAAGGCGACGAGTTTCTCGTTGTAGATGTTGGGCAGAGGGTCGTACGATCCCAGCTGCTCGATGTATTTGCCATCTCGTGCCCTTTTGTTGTAGGCAGCCACTATACGGAAAAACGGTCTGTTGGTGGCACCACCGAGCGCCAGGCGGATAACCACATGACCCCCGTGGTACTTTTTGAGCAATAATGATGCTGTCATGATCAAACAAACACAACCGATGTTTTTTTTCATGGTGATTTCATAGATGTCAGAATTTTGGGGAAGGTTTTAACAAGGTACAAAAGATTTTTTAACTTCTACATGCTTTTATTGAATTAAATCATGAATATTATGAGGGTGTCATATTCTGTCTGGGGCCATCCTGGAAAATGTCCCACAGTAATCATTTAGTTTAGAAACTTTAGATTCTTTGTGTAATTTCACAATGACAAATCAAGTCCCGTGATGAAATTATATGCAGGTCAGTGTTTGGAGCAAGGGTTGAGCTTTGTATGATGTCATACATATGAAATTTATGGACATTATTAACACCTTTTGTCAAGTTAGATATTTATTGTGAGCATTTATTTACGGTGAGAATTCCACACCACTTAAACTTATGGTTTCATTTAAGAATACACCCAATTCATTAATTAAGGACACACTTTTAATTAATATATAAGCCTGCAACTTGCTACTGCAGTCTGTTTAAAGGTTAAAGCCAATTAGACAAACGTTAGAAACTTTCACCACAAGCTATTTAGAAAGTTAATAACTTTAAATGCTTTATGATGTATGTGATTTTGACAGATAATAAATACTTACACAGATGGACCATGGTTCTGTTTTAGTCCTAGGAAAAACAAGAGCCAAAAAAAAAAACCCCAATCAATCTCAATGTATGGAAATTATTTCACAGAAGTGATTAACACACGTTATAACACTAAAAGCTGTCCATAAACCTTACATGTATATGAACACGCCTACTAACTTCTACGTGCTAAACACCCATTGAGCTATTGAGCTAAGATCCTCATATCATAAACTTCATTTCTCACCTCAAAAAATATTGACTCACTTTTGTATAAAAGCTTGGAAATGTATCACTTGTACGAGAAACCACAATAAGAGTACCGTCGACATCAAGAACACGACATTTGCAAGGGCGCCGCCATTTTTTTTCTCTCCCTGTTACATCGGAAATGTACCGGAAGTTGAATTTAGCCTGCAGTTCCACGGATTGTCCACCTGAAGGCGACAATGTACTGTGTTTACACGTCCACTACAGCGACGCTTCAATCAAGTGTGTCATTTGAAAATATTTATTTTGTAAGGGGAATCAAATACATGATTATAATTTTGGAATTATTAGAAATATGGTAATAGTAATAGTTTATATTCCATTTTTGTTATTTAATTTATAGTTTTTTTTGTTGCTTAACTTAAGAAAGTCACGTTGAGGTACCTATTATGTGAAGGCAAAGCTACAAATAACACAAAAACTGTGATTTTGTAGGAAAACAATAACAGCAATATGGCCTATTATTACACTACACTTACAGAGAAAGTGAAAAATAGAATCTAAAAGCTACATGGCAAACCAAATGCATCCTACATGCTGAGCATGGTCATCTCAGAGCGGCCATTTTATTCCACCTGTGGCTTTTTAGGAAGCAGAATCATGTGTGACAGGCCTGTTAGTGATGCTCAGATGATCAGATGATGCAGCTGAGAAAAGGAAAAGCACCATTTTGACAGAATACATGAAGGCGGAAATTATTATTATTATTATTATTATTATTATTATTATTATTATTATTATTATCATCATCATCATCATTATTGTTGTTGTTGTTGTTGTTAATAATAATAATAATAATAATAATAATAATAATGATGATGATGATGATGATGATGATGATAATAATAATATCATCATCATCATCATCATCATCATCATTATTATTATTATTATTATTATTATTATTTATTAATATTATTATGTCTTCCTAATTATTTTTTTTAGATGATTGTGGAACATTTATTCATTCCTCAGGGCACCAGGACATGGTTAAAGGCAACAGCAGAATTCCTGTGGACTGTGAGTAAATGAAATATAATATGATTTCAAAAATGACATTTATTTAAAATAACCCCTGAGGGTGTCAATAATTTTGGTACTTTTTTATAGAAAGAATAAAACACTCCATAACGTGTTGTTATAGGAAAATGATCAGCAACAGGTTGGTGTGATTATTTGTATATAATATGTATTGTAGAAACAACCGGGGCATTAATACAAATTACGAGCATTTAGGATTGCAGTGTTTATTTCCTGTTAGTTACATCTAATTGTGTTAAACAGCATACAACATAGAACCTTTTGTATCAAACCACCCAATCTACAGGCGTGCAAAAGTATACGAACGGATAAGTCTTTATGTAAATGAAAGTAAATAACACTTACAGCAATATTCGGATGCATATCCCTTGCTTGTAAAAACTGCATCAAGCCTGTGACTCACTGACATTACCAAACTGTTGGTTTCTTCATTTGTGAAGCTTTTCCAGGTTTTTACTACAGCCGCTTTCAGTTGTTGTTTGTTTCCCTCAGTCTCCTCTTCAGGAGGTGAAATGCTGCTTAAGGTCTGGTGATTGACTTGGCAAGTCTAAAACCTTCCCCTTTTCCCCCTGATGAAGTCGTTTGTTGAGTTGGCAAAGTGTTTTGGATCATTATATTACTGCATGATGAAGTTCCTCTTGATTAATTTGGATGCATTTCTCTGTAAATTGGCAGACAAACTGTTCCTGTAAACATTTTCAGCAATTTCAGTTCTCACAATGTTTCTGTTGTTTTCCTTAGCCGACCCATTCGGTGTCTGTTTCTCAGTGCACCAGTGGTTTCTTTCTTTTTCAGGACATTCCAAATTGTTGTATTGGCTACGCCCAATGCCTCTGATTGATTTTCCCTCTTTTCTCAGCTTCAAAATGTCTCACTTTTCTCCCACAGACAGCTCTCAGATCTTCATGTTGGTTTTTCCTTTTTAACAACAAACACAGTCTTTACAGGTGAAACTGAAGGATAAAACCAAGAGTAGATGTTCAGAGCTATTTATTGTTTAAACGATCAATCAAACAGGACAGATAACAAGAAACACCTGTCAGTCACATGTTCCAGTATTTTTGCTCGGCTACAGATTGGGTGCTTTGATGCAAAATGTGCTATGTTCTATGTCGTTTAACACATCTACATACAAATACCAGGAAATAAAAGCTGAAATTCTAATCTGTGTTCTCATCTCAAACGCAAATGCCTTCAGTCTACAGCAAAAACTAAAGAATTGCCCTTACCATTCCAATAGTTTTGGAGGGGACTGTATAGTTCTTTGGACCAGCTTTTTGTTTGTTTTGTTTTAAAAAGATGGAGGTAATTTGGGGATTTTACTCAGCATATAGATTTCAGATCTATAACAAAATGCCAATATGCATTGGCATCCTAATATTTTTTTGTATCACTCTACCATTGTTCCATGCTATTTTTTTACAGCTGTAATAACATTTAAGAAGCAATTTCTTACACACCTAGCCTCATGCAGTGTAAGTCATTTGGCCTGAAGAGACATAGATGGAATCAGGAATCAGTGCGCTTGTGTTTATATGCATAGACGTGGCCTGGAGGTGCGCAGAAACAGATCACCAATCACCCTTATCCACTTTAAAAGGTTTTATGCACTTAAAAGGCCTTTTTGAGCCGTCCAGATTGGATGAGCGCCTGCTTTTAAGATGTACACTTTGAGCTCTATGGCCATCCAGACAGCTCCAGCAGACGATAGTCATACTTCATTACAGGAAAGAGCCCTTGGCCCTGTGTGTGAGGTGGACACTTAACTCCCCCTGGGTCACACTCCTGAGAGCAGGACGAGATCGTGAGGTCAGGGTACTGTTTATCAGGAAGAGCCACGTTCTAGATCGCTTCATCGTTAAATGCGTAGAGAGAAGAGGGAGCACTTTAACTCTGAAGCGTTTTGCAAGGTGATGACAGCAACGTAAACATTCTGATACTGACGATAAAGGTGTAGCAGCACTTTCACTGATGTCATTTACTGATAAAACTGTTTTTTTTTTTAAAGAATTGCCTCATTTTTTGAGGAAAATTGCCATTTAAAGCCCTTGCAAGGACTTCAAAAGGGGTAATCAGGAACTCAGCAGGGACTTAATTTGGGTCAGTGGATCTTGATACCGGTTTAATTTCCATGCAATACTGGTCAGAAGAGGAAAATTGTGTTTAGTGTAGTTTTACCGTCTAGCTATACTCTTAGAACATTGACATCTTTTAAGAGTGTTTACTTATCACTTATCCAAGTAGAGCCATTTTAGGAGGCTAAGAACCTTTAATTATCCAATGAACCTTTAAAAAAAAAAAAAAAACCCTTTAAAGTACCAGTATAGCTAAATGTTAAACACCCGCCAGGTTCCAAATATTAAGAAGAAAATATCAGGCTGCTGTGGAGCATATAAATTGTTTCTGTTCATATATACAAGATTTATCATTTTGGTGCTCAAAATTTAGACGTGTTCTTTGGTTCTCCCTCAGCAGAACCCTTAAAGTTTCTTTGAAGAACTCTACAACAAAGTGTTTTCCTATTAAGAATGGGTTCCAAATTGAACTCTTTCAGAATGCTAAGATTGCTCAACTGTCCAATGAACCCTTAAAGAACCCTTTCTCTAAGAGTACACCAAACACCAAGATGCTAAGCTCCTGAGAGGTTCTAAGAAAATAAAGAGCGATACTTTGGAGTTTGTTCTAGACACCAGTTAATACACCCATGCTTGGATAAAGGGTTCTTTAAGGGACATTTGCAACCTTTTATGAAAGCTAAGAAGCAGTATCTGTACAACAAACCTTTTGAAGAACAATTTTTCTTTAAATATGCAATTGGAAATTTCTGAATGAGCAAAAAAATGAGGTCTTTGAGGGTTTGTTGGATAATATTTACAGGTTCTTAGCTTTCAGAAAATGGTTCTATTAAAAACCTTTCTGATGGTAAAACACTTAGCTGTAGGGTTCTACAAAGAACTTTTGAAGGACAACCAAAGAGCTCTTAAGAGTTAAAAATTTCTAAGAGTGCAGAAATTGTAACGTGTTTCTATGGTTTAACCCTTGTTTAACTAGATCATGTAAGGTTTATGTTTAAAGGGGTTTTTAAAGGGATCTTTAATGGTTCATTGGATAACTAAGTGTTCCTAAAAGTTCAAACCTTTTCTGATTGGATAACATTTAGTTGTAGGGTTCTACAAAACACAAAGGACAACGCTTAAGGCTTTTACAATTTTCTCAGAAGGTGTTTCGGGGTGGAATGTTTATATGGACATGCACTAAATATATATTTTTAAAATGTTTTTCATCATCAGTTTTCATTTCATTTAATATAAACTAATAATATACCGCATGTGAATATGAAAAATATTACTATTGATGATTGTATTATTATAATTTTATTAACAGACAATAAATTAGTGACCATATAAAAACATTAAAAATGTAAAAAAAAAATATATATATATATAATAATAATAATAATAATAATAATAATAATAATAATAATAATAAATGACCAGTGTATTTGCAAATCCTTACTCAGATTTTATTTTTATTTTTTTAAAGAGAAATAATGAAACAGAATTTATGATTTTACTTTAGTTACATACAGGAACGATCACAGTATACTCATGGGTATACATATATATATATATATATATATATATATATATATATATATATATATATATATATATATATATATATATAATTGAGGTCCAAGCTTGTTCTAATGCATGATGGTGTTCTTGATGATTAATATAACTTAACTTAAGATACTCCTGTACATAACTAATGAGTTTTTTGTCTACAGGCAGTAGGTTAAAATCTTTTAGTTTATATGTCAGCAGCGAAACTAAGGATTATATTTCAAACCATAACAATAAATGCTTTCATTTTATTCTCAACAAAACAGTTTGCCAAAACTTTTTTCACATTTCTTTTTTTGGTGCACTTCATTGTCCATAAAGTAAGAAGGAGATCTTGGAATATTTCACTCTGATGTTGATGAACTAAGCTCATAGCTGGGGATCTGAATTTAGTAAACCGAACAAATAAAACACATTTGCAGAATTAAAAGTTTTCATATATTTATATTTACAGACAAATGAATCTTCAATATTTACGTCTTCAAAATCTTCAATATTATAATATATTTCAAAGCGGAAATTATTCTGAAAATTTTAAGCTTTGAAATGATTCCTGAATAGCATTTCTATGTACACGGGCTGTGGCTGATCTCCTCTTCCACTGCACTGTTTTATAAAGATGTTTATCTCTAACTCGTTCCCTCTCTCTAATGAAAGTGTGAAGCCTAACAAGCAGCAGCTCTCTCCTACTACATGACATCTTACACCGTCTCTCTCCGGCCTCCAGGATAAAATAATTCTGCCTAGGAAGCAATAACACATTGACATAATTCTCAGCAGATGTGAGCGTGCCTCGGCAAGTTAACAAGGTCCACGGGGAGGGCTGAGAGCCGCCGCTGTAGCAGCGTGTGCTGGTGAGCTGGGAGGAGATGAGATGGACCATAGAGATTTTGGAACGGTTCTGGAGTTCACTCAGGTACCTGGCACATAGGTATTAACTTTGATTGTAACTTTAATTGTGAGTCGACCTTGTAGAACCTTTTGTGCTTTTTTATTTTTTAAATCAGAATGTCGATCCTGTGAGCGTAAACTGATTTAGTTCTCGAGGAAGGAAACATTAGAGGAGGAATGTGATGTTGTGTAAGTCATTCCATGCTTGTGTTATTCATAAGGAAGCCTGTATATTGTTATTCTTTAGCCATAAGCTTTGAAAAGAGGTGCTAAGATTTAGTTTCGCTCCAACTTTCCGTTTAAAAATATAAATGTAAACACATGCATAGACCTTTTGGACCTTTAGTGTACAAATCTCTTTTACCTGGGAAACGGCGTGTAGTGTATCTTTAAAGCTGTACTCTAAAAGGTCATTACAGTCCAAACTGATTCCACATTTTCATGTGAAAGATACATATTTAAGGTAGAAGACGTAAGGGTGCCACTCAAGCAACAAGGAAAGGTACAGTTTAGTACCCTTAACTACAGGACATATGTGTAGATGTGTAGTGTTTATGAGAAGACTTTGGCTCATCATGCACCCTCTTTTCCCTCTCGAGGAACCATCAAAGGTTCCTGTAAACCCTGGAACAGAGTGTTTCATTATTAGAAAGCTTCCCAAGTAGAACCTCTTTAGTAGGAATCCTTAATTATCCAATGAACCCTTACCTAACCTATTTCCCCCCTAAAAGTCAGTTTAAATAAGTGTTTGAGGTGTTAAGATGGTGTTAAAATGACCAATAATTTGGAGTTTGTAGTTAAAACACATAGAAAAAGGGGTTTTTAATGGTTAATTGAATAATAATAATAAGCTATTTAGAACCCTTAACTATACTAATAGGCTTTTTTCTTTAATGTGTGAATGTAGAATTTTGTTGATGAACAGCAGTATGTTATTTTATTATTAGATTATTTATGGACTGGCCTCGTCCCTCAATTAAACACACTCAGTCCCTTATAGTGTTTTGTAACAATGACTCTTCTCTAAATTAGGCTACATTGCCTGAATGATGTCATTGTCTATAGCTTTCAATAACGTATATTTTCTTAAATGTGTACTACAAAAAAAAAACACATATATGGTATTACTATTGTAGTAATGCAATCAGTGTTCATAATCGATATAAACTGGTATAATTCTACACACACTATAATAATAATATAATAAATATAAATATAATAATAATAATAATAATAATAATAATTATTATTATTATTATTATTATTATTATTATTATTATTATCATTATTATTATTATTATTATTACTACTACTACTACTACTACTATCATCATCATTATCATTGGTTGCAAATTTACCAGTTATACTTAATAAACACACACGCTACATTATTGAGTTTAAAATCTCTTTTTTAAATTTTCCTTTTTAAAAAATCGTTTAAGACCTATAGAACCTCTATATTATAGAATTCATAAAGTCATAGTATTTGCAATTTTCAAAGAGAGAGAGAGAGAGAGAGAGAGAGAGAGATATTTTGAAACTGTAATATTTTGTATTGTAATAAACAAGAAACAAAAGTTTCATAAACCTGTAAAGAAAAGAGAATAATTTTCCACCTCAAAGCCTCACCAGTAGGTTTCTCTCCTTTTTTCCGCTGAGAGGGAGAGCGAGAGAGAGCGAGAGAGAGAGAGAGAGAGAGAGAGAGAGAGAGAGACTCTCCTCCGTCTTCCCCACCGCGTCTTCCCCATCTGCATGTGAAATCGCCATTTCACCCCCCTGCACACTCCCTAATTGTTGTAAAAATTATTTGTGAAATTGCTTTGCACCATGAGTGTTCTCCACAGCTATAGTGTCATACGCGCTCCCGCAGAGTGGACACGCGCAACCGGGCCTTTCTGCACATGCGCTCAGTTCAGACACCACCTTTCATTTCATTTAGTTCTAGTTTAGATTTTAATGACATTTTACTTCTGATTTTTCATTTGCTATTTTCGGGCCGTCACATGTACAGTTTAAATAAGAAAGGCATTTTAAATCAGGACTTCATGTTCAAACACACACTTACAGCAAAAAATAAAAATAAATCCTTAACGCAGATTAACACCAAGAGTTTTGCATTACATCTTAGATTGTTGAATTAAACCACGACTTTACAATTGACTTTTATTTTTTTTGTCTGTGTTTAGCAAGACTTGAACACGTTAGTATTTAATAATCTCTGGCACAAATTCAGCATTGGTGCATTGCATTTGAACAGAAATGGCATTACATTACATTTTACATTCACAGCTTTGTCCACGTGGTGTCTAAAATAAAACGTGATACTAAACTAATAAACCGCATGGATCATCACCCCAAATTCAGGGGGACTGTTCAGTTAACCGTTGATCACATCTTAAATCAGATTTCAATCATATTATGTTATAACCTATTTTATGGAGGGACATCAGCGGTGTCAGCTCAGAACATGGGTTTCTATTTACTACAAAGTGCGGTTTTTAATTTGATCTAATTCAGGATTCATGCGTTCTTACGGTGTGAGGAAAAGACAGTCACAGACTTTTATTCTGAGGTCACGGTGGAGTATTAATAGTGTTATTGCTGTTAGTATCTTGTGCTGTAGTAGACTATCAGATCAAGTAAAAGGGTACTAAACTATAACTTGTTGGAAATGTAGACATAATGTACCTTTGGGAAAAAATCAGTAGGTAGGCTACCCAATTAGAGGTAATTAACTTAAAGATTTAAAGGTACACGACATGCACCTTTTCAGGTAGAAAGGTACAGAAGTTGTACACATGAAGTCACTAGATATATGTATGTAAGTGTGGGTGTGTGTATAGTGTGTAGGCATCATGGTGTTTTATTTCATTGTCGCTGTTAGTACTGTTGAGGAGTCGAATTGTGCTCCAGAATAAGAGCAGCTGTTGAAGAATGTGATGAACGCCTCAAATGATGTATGAAGACTTCTAGAACTAGGACATGCTCGTTTCATGTTCTATAGGATGCTGCGTAAAAGTTCATATAATATGTTAAAATATTGTCGGTTGGATTAGTGCAATGGTTGCTAAAGTGAATATCGAAATATTTATTTATTTATTTATTTATTTATTTATTTACAGCCTTGTATGTATTTTATCAGACAGTTACTCAGGTGACTGGACTGAATGTAACTGATGCTAACGTCAACTACTGACAGGATCAGGAAGGAAATAGTTTGCATGCAGAGGAGGCCATGTGGTGTGTGTGTGTGTGTGTGTGTGTGTGTGAGAGAGAGAGAGAGAGAGAGAGAGAGAGAGAGAGAGATTAGAGGGAACGTTTAGCATACATCTCAAATCAGAGATGAATGAAAACTCGGTTTGGCCTTATAATGGAGGAGGAGGAGGAGGAGGATGGTAGTGAAGCAGACTCTATGTGCGTACGCGTCTTTTTCCTGTTTCCTCTCATTGGTAGTCAGCTCCGAGGCTTCTCCTCCTCTTTTCAAACGGAATTAAAAGAAAGGCCAGAGAACCTATCGCTGCGCGCCTGCCCGCTCGCCCGCCCAACCCAACCCTCCCTCCATCCCTGCCTCCCACCGCCATGCTCCAAAGTTGGGCCACTTCAGCTACTCCAGGGAGGTTAGCAAAACCAGCAGACCTCTGACTGAGTCGAGGCAAACATCTAAACATCATCTACCTTCATTCAGTTTTTTTACTCTCTGCATACTTTGTGTAAAACACACTGCACTCTTTAGTTGTTGTTGTTGTTTTTTATCCCAAGCGCGCCTGAATGCACAAGTGCGTGTGTATGTGTGTGTGTGTGTGTGTGTGTGACTTTTTTCTGAGAGTGTTATTTACTTCAATGTTTCTGGAATCTATTTTTTCGTGCATGGCTTTTTAAAACACTGGATCTGTTGTAGTTGTAGTTTCCTCTGACTAAAGCGAGACTGGACTTATCTCTTTTAACATCACTAGGGACTATTAAATATTTTTAGAGTAGCTGTAATGGCTACTTTACCAGGAACGGTTCCTCGAATGGTTCGGCCAGCACCGGGCCAGAACTACCCCCGCACTGGATTTCCCCTTGAAGGTACAGCTTTTCTGATTTTATTTTATTTTATTTTATTTTATTTATTATTTATTTATTTAAATTTTTTTTTTTTTTTTTACAAAAATTGCTTATAAAATAGTAAAATAGTGTTTTTCATAAAACACTATTTTACGCACACTGTATTCCCTAGAGCAGGTAGTATTCTTTTTTAAACGGAAAGCTCTGGGAAAGAAGAATGCTAAGAAATGTAAGCTCAAAAGTGATCATCTTGGACAATACTTCATTAAATATTATAGCTTGTTGTTATAGCATCACTTGGGCTATGTATCAAAATTTCAGATAAAACTTTATTGATCCCGAAGGAAGTTTTTGCGCCAACTTACTCCAGACAACTGTATTTGTAGCCTATATGAGTAGATTTGGTAAAAAGCTGTGATTCTGTAATAAAATATAATGTAATATATAATTTTAAAAAATATATTTTTGTTCTAGGAAAGTGCATACATTTTTGATAAATAAATAGGTACATATACACTAATGAGCAATATGCAACAGAGCAAGAGTATTGCGCAAAATCTTTATTTAAAGTTAATATAATTGCGGGAAAGTGGTTTAATTTTTTTTTTTTTACATTAAAAAAACTAGCAGCTGCATATATCCAAACACACACATACACACACACACACACACACACACACACACACACACACACACACACACGCATAAAAAGTTACACTTGCATGCAGAGCTACAGCACTAAATGGGAGTGTGATGAGACGGAGTTCGTGCTTAAGGGTCGTTTGATGAAAACTGTTCAAACTCACGAACCTCGCGTCTGCACTCGAGCTTCGGGATTTAGTGAAGTAGTCGGCTGCGGCAAATGGAAGTAAAAACACACAGCTAAGAGACGGCTCAAAGGATCACGCCAATATTTGTACTGCATGACTAGGAATAATCAAGGTGTAAAGTGCACGTGCCTTTTAGTGCCTCTTGAATGCGAAATGCGGCGCTCAAGTGTTCTGCTGCCTCAAATGATGCATGTTACTGGACAAATAGATGGAGTGTGTCTGGCATGTGTCTGGTGTGGAAGGGGTGGGGGTGGTAATACAACGGAAATTACTTTTTTAAAAATACTTGTCATACATTTTGAAATGATTCATTCACTTGCATTTCCATAGACAAAGCCACAGGGTCGTGTACCAAAAAACAAAAAACAACCCCAAAACAAACAATTGCGATTGACTTTATGTGTTTATGGGTTTTTATAACTTCTTGATACCTTGCGACGTGTCTGATTTTGTATTTTGTCACGAGGCAGTGTCCACCCCGCTGGGCCAGGGTCGAGTGAACCAGCTCGGCGGCGTGTTCATCAACGGGAGGCCTTTACCGAACCACATCCGACACAAGATCGTGGAGATGGCGCACCACGGCATCCGGCCCTGCGTCATCTCCCGACAGCTGCGCGTTTCCCACGGCTGCGTCTCCAAAATCCTGTGCCGCTACCAGGAGACGGGTTCGATCCGGCCCGGAGCCATAGGGGGGAGTAAACCCAGGGTAAGTTAAAACCGTAAATAGTAAAAATCCTAAACATGGGCCGTCAAAGAAAACTCGGTCAACTTTTATTTTTGCAAATTGTTACCGACACAAGATGTTTTCGACCTATTCAAGGCGCGCAATCACATTTGTCGCTTACTATCTTACCTTCAAGGTTACATCTTTGGTACCTTTAGTATGTATCTCTATACCTTTAAAATAATTATGATACATGAATTTAACTTTAAAGTTTTACGCTGAAAGTTATATTTAAAGATATAAAGATTCCCACCAAGACTGCGACAAGCGTAGTACAGTGTAGTACCCTTTTTTTCTAAACCTAGATAATGATTTGCACATATTTACTAAATTATTTCCTATTAAATTAAATTCGGAAATGTAAGTTAGATATTATTATTATTATTATCATTATTATTATTATTATTATTATTATTATTAGTAGTAGTAGTAGTAGTAGTAGTAGTAGTAGTAATAGTAGTATTAATCCTTAATGTGGCATACACTCTCAGAAACAGGTCTAAAGGTACTACTTTAGGCTACTTTTCTATGTTTCTGGTGTGGTACCATGAACTTTAGTACCTTTAGTGTGGGTTGGTGCTTGTGTTGTACCTTTAATTAGCTTCAAAGCTTTTTCCAAGTTCCAAATGCGCACCTTAAATTATTTTTAAAGGTATAAAGATATGTAGCGACTAAAGGTACAGAAGAGAAGTCGCAAGGAAAGGTACAGGTTGATACCTTATTATTCCTATTTCTGAGAGTGTATATTAATATTGGAAAGTCGGAAAGGTTAGTTAGATATTTTTTCTTTGAGTCGAATAATAAGATAGAAGATAGAAGATTATACAATATAAATAGCGACGTTCTGGAAAGTAACTCATTATTGACATAATATCCACACCGCTTTAAATCAGAATAGGTTGTTTGACAAAGCACATAAACATCATTGTTTTATTTATGGCACATTATTGACCTATAGAATTAAAATACTATTTTTTCATGCCTTTTGTGCAAAATCGCCGTTCGACACTAAAGCAGGTGGCAACGCCCGACGTGGAGAAAAGGATTGAGGAATACAAGCGTGAAAACCCGGGCATGTTCAGCTGGGAGATCCGCGACAAACTGTTGAAGGACGGAGTGTGTGACAGAAGCACGGTTCCTTCAGGTGAGGCCTCATCTGGTAAGCACACTTTTCTTCCTAATGACACCTAATGCTCTCTCTCTCTCTCTCTCTCTCTCTCTCTCTCTCTCTCTCTCCTGCACATGCGAATATTCGCTTTAAAAAAATATAATATATAAAATATAATATTCACACGATGTCACATGTGTGAAATGCACCATCATATGTTTTCTCACGTGATGACGTATTAACCACGTGTGATATGTAATTGATTTTTGAAATTTATGTAAATATATTTTTTTTAAATGTAAAGTTCTTTATATATATATATGGGTTTTTTTCTGTTTTTTCTTTTTCTTTTTTCTTTTTTTTTTTTTTATCTCAGTGAGCTCCATTAGCCGGGTTTTGAGAGCACGTTTTGGAAAGAAAGATGATGATGATGATTGCGATAAGAAGGAGGAAGATGGAGAGAAGAAAACGAAGCACAGCATCGATGGCATTTTGGGAGACAGAGGTTAGTGTTTTATGATGATGATGATGATGATGATGATGATGATGATTAATGAGTGCACGTGCTCTGGTTAACGGGTATATAATTGCCCCTGTCATTGTCCCGCTGCTTTTTTTGGGGGTGTGGGGGTGGGGGGGAGATTGATGATGATGATGATGATGATGATGATGTGGAGGTATGAGTGCTCTGTTCTTGGCAGTCAGGGGGAAATCGCGCTCGTCCTCGGCACACAGGAAATTAGCCATGCTGTTAGCCACCCAGTCCGTCACTCAATTATTTATGGGAGCCCTGACGGAAGGTATTTAGCGCCGTCAATTCATTTGTGGAGCTCATCACTCGCTCAGTTTAACCACCAGCCTCGACAGCTGACAGCTGACCAACCAACTCTCAGCAACGCCGTCACTTTAGCTCACACGGGAGTGGGTCTGTCATTTTAAACACACCATGTAATTAAGCTATAATAATAATAATAATAATAATAATAATAATAATAATAATAATAATAATAATAATGAATTTATTCTGACAGTGGTAGCTATAATAACAGCTAATCATATTATAAATAAAATTATATATAAACAACTTTTTTATTTTATTGTAATAGTTTTAACAGTAATAACGACTAAAAATTTATAATGATTGCAGTTCTTAATTTAGAAGTCATATGCAGTAGTAATGTTATTATAAATTATGTAATAATTTAATATTATTAGCATTAAGAACAACAACAACAACAACAATAATAATAATAATAATAATAATAATAATAATAATAATAAGAAGAAGAAGAAGAAGAAGAAGAAGCAGAATTTCAACGTCCATTACAGCGTGTATTGGATTTATATTAAATGCAAATGTTATTTATTGCATTATTTGCATTTAATGCAGTTGTATTTTATCGTGTATGTTAATATTATTATATACATATATATTATATATAATAGCATTATAGGCATCTAGTAATGTTTTTTTTTTGGAGTTATGTTTATTTTGTAATTGTAATAATTCTAATAACTGAAAATAATTAATAATAACTGAATCTATATTATTATTATTATTATTATTATTATTATTATTATTATTATTATTATTATTAATAGTAGTAGTAGTAGTAGTAGTAATAATAATAATAATAATAATAATAATAATAATAATAACAATAATCTCAAACCCAAGGTTGCTTTGCAATTATTACAATTTTGAAAACTGAAACAAATGCACAAATATATGTTATAAACAAAGATATATAATATTTATGAATAATTCTAATGTACATTTCCTTTAATAATAATTTATAATACGTTTTTAGTATGATTGACTTCTTGCGTAACAGCTGAACTGAGCAGTGGAATTCTCTTGTAACACAATAGATGTCATATGTGCATATGACTATTCAGCGCATGTGATAGCACTTTAACACAAGAAAAGCTTTGTGTAGACTTTAGACCCATTAAAAATGGGTGAAATGTGAATAAGGAATGATGGGTGCGCGCGCACTTTGGATAATGAGTCCGCTGGAGATCTCCTTTTTTATGACATAGCCTAACGCAGTGTGTCTTTAAAATGTTTGAATTGTTTCTCTTTTTATGCTTTCATTTGTATTAGTTATTTATTATAGTCTGCTTACTGAAAACATATCGATGGATAATAATCAGAGTAGGCCTGTGTTTTGGAAATATTGTTATTCTAGGCTGCTGCTAGATATGTCAGTATGTAGATAATAATGTGTAGCACTGGGAACTGTCCTGAAGTTTATACACGACAGATCATTTAGTCGGAATTAATCGGAATGTTGTTTTGGGAGCATGTTGGTCCGTTTTGCTTATTAATTCTTTACAATCTGGTTATTTATTTTTATTTAAAAACGTGTGTTGCGCTGATTGATAGGAAGTAGCAGCATGCCTGTGTTACAGCTTTAGCTGTGTGTGTGTGTGTGTGTGTGTGTGTGTGTGTGTGTATGTGTGTGTGTGTTTAATGATTCTCACTAATCTGCCGTAATAGCATCGTGTCGCGCCGTTCAGTTCCTCAAAAGAACCTTAGCACTTAGAATAACGTTAATGCTTATTAGTGTGTGTGTGTGTGTGTGTGTGTGTGTGTGTGTGTGTGTGTGTGTGAGTGAGCTGTAATAGCCGCCGGGTTTGTTTGCTAGTCCTATACGAGGCGCATTTTATCCTCCATCATATTGCACGCGTTCAGGTTTCGAGCACAAACCTAGTGTTGAATATTTTTTAAAGCCTGATTAATCTGAACTCTTTATTTATTTTCACTTTCATCTCTAAAACGGCTCACCGCGGATTTGCCTGGAGCGTCAATTCATGAGGTTTTAGTGTATTTTTGTGATGCGATATTTGTTTATTTATTTATTTATTTATTTATTTATTTATTTATTTATTTGAAATAAACTATTAGTAAACATTTCATATTTTATATAGCAAATGGTCTGAGGCCCTTGATGCTTTAAATGCAAAAGTTTGTATCCTCATGGTATCCCAATAAATAAGGATAAGTGCGCATGCATTCAAATCTAATACATACTATCCTATGAGCTGCACTTTAATGACGCGTCATAACGCCCTATACAACAACGTCCTAAGTGGTGAATTAACTCCCTATCGCAGTGGTTTAACATAAACTGTCTGGACCCTCTTTGGGGTTTTTTGTTTTTGTTTATGTTTTTTAAAAAAGACATGCACCTAATTTCAGCTTCATTTTGGGCTTCACCTGACATCCTCGTTGCGCAAACACAGCACACACATTTAGATCAATTTGGAGAGTTTGGCCTCAACCTGGCGAGCTTAATTACCCTCTAATGGGTTATGACTCGGCGCGCAGCTCTCTCTGACAGCTCACCTGGTCCTCCTTTTGTCTGTCAGACGCGAGAAAAGGGGAAAAAAAATAATCATCATAAGTGAATAAATGCGACGTATCCGTGCGTCCATTTATCGGGAACCATCTGCACCAGTCGCACCAGTATAAAGACGCGTCACAGAGAGACAGAGAGGCCATGGACACTTCAGCAAACCGGAGGATTACCTGAGGTCCTCAATCTAATCAAACAGAGGCCAGGCGGGATTTAGCGGCGCGCTGAGGAGATAATAACGCGCGGCCGGAGCACAGATAGTCCTGCTGGGGCTGTCGGGCAGCAGGCTCGCTTTCACTGTGCATATTCAATTAAAGATAGATCCCTGGCACCCGAGGATATTCCGGACACAAAAAGAAAAGGAGACAAAAGAATGTTTGAATAATCAGATATCACTGTCATGGAGCGCCAGGAGAAAATCACCCGGGTCGCGTTTTAAGCATAATAAAGGACAGTCACATCACGTCAGTGTTGCCCTGTTTTGAATTAACCCGTGCTGTGTAGAATTAACTCTACCAGGGTTGAATTAACACCTAAAATGTAATATTTGCATTAAATATTAGTGTCCTGTTGAGATTCGTATAAGGAGACAGGATGCGTCGAAATGTAGAATTAACACTTGAAGTGTAAAATTAACTCGTAAAGGATATAATTACAGTAACTCTCTTGGGGTTGAGTTAACACCTCATGTGTAACATATGTATTGAATATTGGTATAATATTGACATACAGGAGGCGTAGAAGAAAAACACGCAATTCTGAATGAACACTTAAAAAGGGCAGTAAAGTGTTCTTTTCCTTGTTGCTGGTGTTACCGTCAGGAAGTAGATCTTTTGTCACCTAGCAAGGTGCATGTAGTTTACCTTTAAAGCTTTATCTGAAAGGTGGCCGAATCACGGTGCAATAATGTAGCTTAAATATTTTATGTATCATACTGTACCCATACTTCCAGGTCAAAGCACAAGGGAGTGTTCAGTTGAATACCATTTTCTAATAAAAGTGTGCAATTAATATTTACAGGGTTGACTCAACCCCCCCCCCCCCCCCCCCCCCAAAAAAAAAAAAAAAAACTTCACTTGTTGTTGACCTTTGTGTTGTCAATATGCCAACATTTATTTATTTATTGCAAAGAGTTCATCAGATGCAAACATGTCCATCAAATAAATATTGCACAGGTTAAATGTTAAATTAATAAAAGGTTAATACATGTATATATATATATATATATATATATATATATATATATATATATATATATATATATATATATATATATATATATATATAATTCAGTCTCCCCATGTGCGTACGTGAGTGAGTCCGGTTCCTGGTGAATAGGTGAATGAGCAAGAAAACTTCAAACAAACCCATCTGGAATAGGGTGTGGGTGTGTGTATGAGAGAGAGAGAGAGAGCGAGAGAGAGAGATTTAGCGAAAGTATGGCGAAGATATTAGCTATTAATAACATTTTTTCCTCGGGCGCGTGAAGAGTCACACCATGCGCACTTTTCGCGCAGATGAAATTGAGGGAAACCCAAATGTTGGGCAGAGATAACACCGAGCATCACAGCCTGGACCCTAGCTCTGCATTCACTGCATTAAACTCGGATTAACCTCCCCTTTCACCCTTTCACCCTTTCAACACTCATCTCATCATGGAATTTACATCGCATGCATTTCTTCAACTCATATAGCCTAGAGGATAATAATAATAATAATAGTAATAATAACAACAATAATAATAATAATAATAATAATAATAATAATACCAATAATAATACCAATAATAATAATAATAATAATAATATAAAAACGTTATTATTATTATTATTATTATTATTATTATTATTATTATTCGTCGTTGTTTTGTTTTTCATCAGCTTTCCATATTTGGATATGGATATAAACACCAGTGCGCATGAGCAATGCGCATTTCAGCCATTTGAGGTATATTTAGACTCTCGAAATGCTATTTTCACCATTTCACAGGATGGCTTAATAAATTGAGCAGATCTCCCACCACAATAAAAGTACACTCGAGCCATTGTTGCTCGACAGGGCGGGAGGGAAACGGTTCCTCTCCGCATTTAACCCGATTTAAATCCGCTTATAAAGACGCCTGTAATTCCTGGAACCAATTAAATTTTCCCGAACCAATACCAAGTGACCAGCAGAGTCATTAAGCTTATAGGAAAACGCATGTGTAATGGAATAGAGTTCAAATCCAGATATTATTCATAATAAAGACAATTGTCATAATATTGTTCTCCTTTAACGCAGTTAAACTTTCATCAGTATTCGTGTTTCCGTCTTCTGATGGGAGATTTTGAGGAGCATTTGACAGTTTTTATGTTTTGGGCAGTGATAGCACATTGAGATGTTTATAAAGTTTTTTTTTTTTTAATCCTTTTGCTCATCAGAGCCTTTCGTGGTGACAGAAACGCAATAAAAGCTATGGCAGGACAACAGTGGCTTTTTCAATCTGATCTATTTTCTGTATCTGTGAAGATGAGCAGGAATATAACATTTCTCCGAGTTTTTATAGGGTTTAATGATATATTCGGAGTCCGTGCTGTCTGATCGGCCTGTCGGACATCTAGATGAGTTTTTATTAGACATGTTTATGACAGTGAGTGTCGATTTAATTCCCTTCTGAGTGGTTAGAGTGTTAGGCGGTGTGTTTAGCGGCTTCAGAGTGTGTTAATGGGTCTGGAGGATCAGTGTGTACAATTGATTTTGACATGCGCAGATTGGGACTCTCTCATCTGTGTGAGATCTGCTATAAATATCAATCCAATATGAACTTTCCTCTGATATATATAAAACAGCATAGGATGAGTATCCTAGATTTAACTAGAGAATTAAAAAAAACTTTATTTGTATTAGGTGTATGTAGGGATGTATGTATGTATTTGGCAATTAAAACGCATCACATTCAACACGATGGACAATACTGAGTTCACTTACAGTGTTTATACGTGTAGGCCTACGTTCAAACCTTTAAAATATTTTTTAATGACTGGAGATTTTGGTGATGGTTGTCACAGGAGAACAATATTTATAGAAATGATATAGGCTTTACTAGGTTTTAAAGCTTTGAGAATGAGCGGAACGAATTTCGTTATCAATTTCAGAGACTCGGTCTCACGTGACAATTGATATTTTTAACAAGAGAAGGCAAAATCAGAAGAAAACCAACACAACCGCTAATTTCCGACCCTCCGTGTAGCTATAATAACGCCTCATAATATCAATTTACTCATTTGAAATCGTGATACTCGTTTCATCCAAATAGTAGTCTATCTATCTATCTATCTATCTATCTATCTGTCTGTCTGTCTGTCTGTCTTGTGAAAAGCTGTAGTATAAATTCCTTCTATTATTGTTGTTGTTGTTGTTGTTGTTGACATATGTGTAATAATAATAATAATAATAATGATGATGATGATGATGATGATGATGACATTTGAAAAAATATGTATTTCAACGTGCATTTCACCATGTCCTGTCTGGAAAATGCAGATGTGGACTGAAGTAAACACGTGACAAATATGTGCTCACGTGAAAAATCGACATGCTGTACACTTGAAATACTAATAACTCGTGAAAATAAAAATAATCGTCAGAAATGATTTTGGAAATTTGGTGACATGTGGGAAAAATTAAAACGCATGCACGTGAAAAAAAAATACGTGACGTGACTAAAGACCACGTGTGACCCATGTGGTTATTTACGTATGACGTTCCTGTGACCTTTTTGTAAATATCGCTTATTATTTTCATAGGATTTCTTAAACCTGCTGTGAAAACGCTGGGAAAGCTTACTACAGAGGCGATCTGAGCCGTAATAAGTTGACATAAAGCCTACTACAGAGTGCGTTAGTGCGTTAGTGGGCGGATTGAAGTGCTTATGGCATTTGCACACATTAGTGCTCAGCAGCAAGAAGGGTGTTAGGAGGTGTGTTGACTTTATGGCTAGAGAGAGAGAGAGGGAGAGAGAGAGGCAGGTAGTGGTGATCTGTGGCCAGCATGTGGCCATCCTAAACTAATTGGGTATGAAATTAATTATAGGGTGGAAGTGCCTTAAGACCTTAAAGTTTTCACACATTTTAAAGGTGTAACAGCGGATTAATGGCTTATAGCCAGCATTAAAAAATTACTGCAGCTCTAAAATTTATACTGCCTCTTAAAGAGTGTCAGAGACAGTAATAAAATAAACTAAAAATATGTTGTTGTTGGGTTTTTTTTGTTTTTTGTTTTTTAAATGCATTTTACTATTTTTTTTTTAATCTAATCATGGTTCTGATTCGAATATTATTGAAATTAGCGTTCTGTAAGGTTCTGTTTCAACAGAATTTCTGGAATCACTTTAAATCATTCTGATGGTTAGATTTTTTTAAAACATCTTTATATATATATATATATATATATATATATATATATATATATATATATATATATATATAAAATATTCCTCCCTATTTTTCACTTTTCTCTTTTTTTTATACCCAATTTAATTAGCCTCCAAAGGTTCCAGGGACTTATTCAAAAGTATAAATAACTAATTAAATTAATTTAACTTATATTGCTATGAAATATATACAACTTAAAAAAAGGTTCCTACTGGAATTTTAATTACAATAAAGAAAGAAAGAAAGAAAGAAAGAAAGAAAGAAAGAAAGAAAGAAAGAAAGAAAGAAAGAAAGAAATGGAGATGCTTTCTTCTAATAGACTTGTATATATAAGTGTTCTGCATCTACTTTTGTATCATGCACTAGTCTGAATATTAAGGACGCCTCTGCTTTTGTGTGTGTGTGTGTGTGTGTGTGTGTGTGTGTGTGTGTGTGTGTGTGTGTGTGTGTGTGCATTTTATTATTTGCATTCTACTTTCTTAGACTTTGTGTGTTTCTTTTTACTCTGTGAATAAGATATCGAGGAGAGCTCGAATCACTGAATCATCCTCCATGCTGCTTGAATGGAGAGAAAATTCAATTGTCTTCTTCCCTTTTTTTAATGAAAAGCATTTTGTTCTGTAATTGAATGCTGCCTCTTTTTGTTCTTGTGTCGGCTCTGAGACCTCTCTGAAGTCTGACAGGCTCCTCTCCGCATTGTCCGACAAACTGCTCCTGCAAAAAAAAAAAGGGAAAAGAGAGAGAGAAAGAAAGAAAGTAAGAAAGAAGGAAGGAGGGGGGAAGGAAAAATGGAGCCCTCTGTTACTTTGTGTCTTCAGACTCGGTGCACTATTCAGAGGAGTTGATGAACTCCTTCAAAAAGTTTATTAAGGCGAGGAAGACAATGAGGACTGAAGCCCGAGGCCCAGTGAGCAGACAGTTTATAAACTAGAGGCCATTGTGGCACAAAGGCAGATGCATGAATACTTCTGAATGGAGGCTTCAAACTGACACGATCGGGCTGGACAGCAACACGTTAAAGAGAGAGAGTGAAAGAAGACAGAGAGAGAGAGAGAGAGACGAGTGTAGTGTGTATCAATGTTATTTATATAAATCTGCACTTTCACACCAATCCAGACAGTCCACTCTGATCAAGTTTGATCGGTGTAGTGCTGATGGATGCGGGGTTTACTTGTGCTTTTGGTATTTCTGTTCATTTATTCATTTATTTATTTTCATTTTCACTGGAGGTCACGGCTTTATGATCAAGTTAACTCTGTTAAAACAGAAACGAAATGAAAATAGTCACATAAAAAGTGTAGCTAAACATTATACCATAGAAATATTTGGGGGCAATTTCTAGATTTGTCTAGAATTTGTCTAGTCTCTCTCTCTTTCTCTCTCTCTCTCTCTCTGTCTGTCTCTCTCGCTCTCTCTCTCTCAGTTCAGTTTATTTGCATGAATGTGCTCACATTGTTGGCAAAACAAATCGTGCAGGTAGACTGATACAAAAGTTATATGTTTACATGGAATACACACATCTCTGCATTTATATACAGACATGACTGTCTATCTGTCTGTCTGCTCACTTGTCTCTCTCTCTCTCTCTCTCTCTCTCTCTCTCTCTCTCTGATTTGTGACCCCATCTACCCCAAACTTAATTGTGTGTAAGAGTCCTGTGATGTGATGATGTGATGTGGTGGTTTTATCCCTCCCCAATCTGGCAGGTGTCCACATTAGCAACACAATCGTCCTGCAGAGCAGAACCCCATCACACACACACACACACACACACACACACACACACACACACACACACACACACACACAAAGGTTTAGAAAGGGGTTGGGAATGTGTGGCGGGACGACCAAAAGTGAGGGAGATTATGTGCAGAGACAGCTATTAGCAGAGTTAAAGCTCCTCTAAACAAACAAGTTAAAAGTCCCAGATGATGAAAAGATCAATAACGCTTCAGTTAAAGAACCGGAGCTCTGATGGCTCTCGTCTCAAGTCCCCAGGCTTTCTTCTCGATTGTCGCTTTCTTCTTTAATATCGCAAGCCGCCTCTCCTCGAGGTGTCTGTATCGGCAATCCAATTTAGGCTCAGTTCACTTCGGCATTCAGCTAAAGATCTGTTTATCGTGAGCTTGGCTCGACACGGGCCGTGTGATGTACTGTAATGAGCTCTTTAAGAACTGTGGGATGGGACAGAATCGGGCTACTGTTTGGTCGATATGGCTTCAGGATCGCACGTCTTCACTTTCATTAGACAGACCTTTTTCCTGAACAGGAGATAGGAGACTGGGGAAAGGAAAGGACGTTTGTCACTTTCAACTAGGTGTTTGACGTGACAAGACAAAATGACGTCTCTAAAGGCCATTTCCCCTCCAATCCATCTCCGTCTGGTAATTCTTGACCGTGCCTTCGGACAGGACGAGGGCCCTCAGCGTCGGAAATAAATTCCCAAAGGGGTTTTGACTCCAGGCTGTATTTTGCTCTTAGAGTGGAGGCAATTCCGAATAAATTGGACCTTTTAGAGCTGATTTCTTGTCACACACTTGAAACACCTCTCAGAAAGCAAACAGAAAGAGAAGGGCCTCTCGTTTCAGGGGTTTTGTGTGAAGCTCATTTCCTGTGGAGTGTTTTGATTGTGGTGTTATTCTATATTTGTTGCCTTTTGGGTGTGAATGGTATTGCTTTCTTCTCGATTCTAATTACTTTCATCCTCATTAAGCCACAAAGGCATATGTTTTTTATTATTATTTATTTTTATTCTGCTTCAATAGTAGTATCATTTCTGTTGTTTGACATATCACTCTAATGAAGGATGACTTAGAAAGTACCTTATCATCTCTCATAAAAGCCTTGTTTCTTTATTTATGGCACTGTAAAACACAAATAACTGCTGAGGCAATGCAGTGTGTCATGAGCAAATGCAATGAGTTTCTTAGCTTCGGTCACTAAAAAATACATCTCAGGCCACGATATAGACATATAAAGCACATAAATCACCATCTTCTCATGATATATGTTTTCCAGTTTCAGGAAAGTGTGATAAAATGACAAATTTTCAGTATAGGTTTATTAAAGGACGCACCTTTAGCGATTCTAGAAAATAAACGCTTATAATGAGCTGGGCTTTTACTAGTAAACCTAATGTCTTATGTGAATGCGTCTATTTTTTCTTTAAAATTGCATTTTATTTGTGGTGTATAATTGTGTGTCCTGTTGCACAGATTTGCTCCTTTAATTTTAAAAGCATTTTAAAGGGTTGAAAAAGCTCGAAAGGTTACGCTGAAAAATATACGATTTCATTTTAGATGAATTTTCAGCAGGCAAGAAAACTGCAGTTTTACAAAAATTGTAAACAGTTCCAAAAAATGGTTCTAATGCTAATAAACATTTTTATTATTTCAGCAGGACATACTGCATGACATCTATATTCATCCTCTCCAAACGAATTAATAAGAAAATTATTCTAGTTAAAAAGGGAAAATACAAAAAAAAAATTACAAATTACAAAAATAGTGTAAACCTTCACTAAAAGTCTGCCTACAAATGGAGGATTTTCATTTACATTTACATTTTACATTTTCAGTCATTATTTATTTCTATTTGTTTATTTCTGCTGATTTTTAAGTCCAACTCCTTGCTATAACATGCACCTTCATAACACTCTCATTAGTCTAAATGTCCCTTTCTTGCTTTCTGGGATTGTTGGTTTTAGATCAGATTGTAAAGTCTTTCTTACATTTGTAATTAGTTCTCTCTGTCTCTCTCTCTCTCTCTCTCTCTCTCTCTCTCTCTCTCTCTCTCTCTCTCTCTCTCTCTCTCTGTGTTTTTATGTTTCATTTGTTTGTGTCCAGTTGGTGGACATTTTTATATCATTTTTACAGCTTCCTGTTGTAATTTGCTTTAGATAAAAATGTCTGCCGTGTTAAATACATTAATACATTAATATATCTAGTTTTAAAGGCCTGGTTTAAAATGGTAATAAATGACCATTTCTTGCTCGCTATAAGCATGCAAGATGTTTAAGCTGTAGCAGTCTTTGGAAGGGGTTAAAAATGTCAAACCGATCCGCTTGACCCTCTTCCCTTCTCCTTGTTGTGCTTTTTCGGAGATTAGACCCCCTGCATGGTTGGCTCGTATTACGATCCTCAACAAAGTCTCCTGTAACATTGTCCTGTAAATGATTTTAAACTTTTTGTCAGCTCAGATTTTCACTGCCTGCCAGTTTTGACAGCTGGAGCGGATGGGCACAGTGTACCGGATTATTTGCGAGCCGCTTGTTTACCACCGAGGCGCAGTGGAAAAGACAACAGGAATTTCCCCTCTAATTTCATTACAATGGAGAAAAACTGCCCCACATAATGGGCAACACTAATTAAGTTTGGAGCCGTGCATGTAGTCTGAACACTGATGAATTAGAGTCATTCACATCATGCTCGGCTGCTTTAAAATCACCATTAGCGCATGCTACTTAGGGCCATAACATCGCCCATTTTATGCTTCTGATCCCCTCCACAAGTGGAATCTTCATTATTTTCATTTAACGTCTGGCCATTCTTTCAGCCGCACACCCACCAGGACAATAAATTTGCTCTTCAAGTGTTGCAAATCAGAGATGTTTTACACCAAATACATGAAAAAACATGCAGAAGGAGGCTAAAAGGTGTTGAAGAGGTCAAAGCTGCTTGTGCAAGTCCTGTAACTTCACATAGAACAAAACAGGCGTGTGTCCTGTTTATGAATAATGAGCTAATTTATGCATCGTTTGTCGCTCCGTCTCTCTTTGACAGCCATTGAGAGTGTTATCAGATGCTTCACAAAGAAATGAGGGAGAATGCAAACTAACAGAAATATATCTTTTTTTAAAAGCCAATAATAAGAAAACACTATGAAGTAAATTATACCCATGCAAACTTTTATTATTACTGCTACTTTCCCATTTTTACTGATATTTGTATTTGTCTTGATGTCTCTCTTACTGTATTTGTGTTTGATTTGACCTTTTTATGTCTTCATCTGATGCTACGGATTATCTTATTTGGCAATGTCTTTGAAAACAGAATGAGTCCTGAGACTAAATCTTAAATGTTTACTGTGTATTTGTTTGCTTGTGAATATGTTGTTGTGATAGTGAATATTAAAGAATGCCCCGTACATATTATTACACAAGATTTTTGAGTCTACTTTTCAAATCTCCTCAAATTTTTTCTTGAGTGTTAGAAATCAGACCAGTTCTCAGGTGGCATGTTGCCTCTAATAATGCCTTCCTGTAGAATTTTTTGATGCCACTAGATTTTGGATTTCCCATTTGAGTGCCTGCACAACCTTTTGGACTCTTCTTTCTCACCTTTGTTGTCCTTCTTAATTTGATTGCTGTGGCCGTGCCCTTAATTAGCTGGCAACCAACATGAGGAAATGAAATACTTTTCATTTGGATGGCAACTTCTAGTGCGTATAGTGTGAATGTTAGGGTGGCTGACCCCAAAGACGACCACCGCCGGGAGAAACATATAGTTTATTATCCTAGGTGATGCAAGGAACTGTCATCTTAGACTTTTCGATACTGTACGATTGTGATTCTTTTGGGATTTCTCACTATGTGGATGGTCATTTCAGAAGAACCTTTACAAACATTCATTTGCACTTTAAAAACAATTTTATGGAAAAAACCCAAAACTTTCAAAACTTCCAAAAAGGTGGTGGTGGTGCTGGTGGTGCTCATGGTGTGGAGGGATAATCTCACCCTTCAAGCCCTTCACGCTTTATATTCAGGCATGCCTGTCCCCTGGAGCTTGGGCACAGGGAGTCAATATGTCAGCGTTTATCGATACCCCACCAAGCTGCACAGCCTTGTCAGGGCCCTATTCAGGCTGTAATGGCCCCCTGGTGTGCGGCGTCTATGCGGGGCTAAAGGAGCCGAGAGGCCCCGGGCCCGCTCTCCTCCGACCGCTCAGCGTCTTTACACACATGACAGGAACCATAAAAGAGCAGCGCCTCTACCATTTCTCTCACCCGCATTCTCTCTCTCTCTCTCTCTCTCTCTCTCTCTCTCTCTCTCTCTGTGTATCGCTTTCTCTTTCTCTCTCTCTCTCTCTCTCTCTCTCTTTAAAACCTCTTCTTTTCTACCTCTGTTAAAGAAAAAAAGAAGGTCTAATTGTTTGTTGTGGGAGCCAAATATTATAGAATCCTTCCCTCCCATTTTTACTTTTTTTCTTCTCCTTTCTCACTTGGCACTCTTGTCATTTCTAATGGATGAGAGTTTTATCTCAATGTTTTGAGTGCAAGAATGTTGTTAATTCGATAATGCTGATAGATGAGAGTGAGAATGGTTTTGACAATGAGGCTCACTTGATAGCTTGAGGCAGCTGTCCTGAAGAGAGAACCATAAACTTAAGCCCTATTTGGACGAGATAATTTTTTTTTAATAGCGTATGTGAGGTAATGTAATTAATACCAGAGTATCTCCAGTGTATCTTTTAGTCCTGTTTTAATCCTTCATGTCATTCGTTTTTCTGGAAATATTCCATATTTTACCTCCTACAAAATAATTTGTAGAAATAACCGACACTTCTCTGACACGTTCTTTAAAAAGTCATCTTTTAGTTTGAATTAACATGCTGGTGTAGATTCTGTTATATCCTGCTGGAAAAGAGTTTTCTCACATTTTTTCAGTATAGTGACACTCCAGGAAGTGCTCACTCTTTTCTGTTGTTTCTTTCCAAAACCAAGTTTTAAACACAGAACAATAAAATATAGATGATTTTGAAAAGGACGTGTCAGAGAAGTGTCGGTTTTAGGTAAGTTATTGAGTCCCAGGGACGGCGGAGTCACAGTGGTTAAGGAATTATGCCTTAGGCATTATCACAAGGTTGTGAGTTCTGAACACAATCCCTTTCCACTGATCCCAATCCCTGCCACTTTCCCCAATCCCAACCACTGTTCCCAATTCCTGCCACTGATTCCAATCCCAACCACTGTTCCCAATCCCTGCCGCTGTTCCCGATCCCCTCCACTGATCCCAATACCCGCCACTGATCCCAATCCCCGCCACTGATCCCAATCCCCGCCACTGATCCCAATACCTGCCACTGTTGTATCTTTGAAGAAGACCCTTAACCTGTCTCAGTTGTAAAACACTTTGCATGAAAGTATCATAGATGAGATAAATGTTCCTAATACAGGTGCAGCCTACATCCATGTTTTGGTCATGCGACCTACTAATGATCTACAACAAGTGCTTAGAATCAGTTAGCATTAAAGATATGCATTGTAAAGACTCACCCATCTCTGTTATTTATATAGAGATCTTTTATCCTGTGCAAATTGATCATAATTCCTATGCACTACATCCCTCCAGCATTATTCTGGACAACTAATCCCATCCAAATAGTACTTTTGACTTAATGTTTTCTCTGTTTCTCCTTGTTTAAGGGCAGTGTGGATTAAACTCCTTTTGAATCAATAGAGTAAAGGAACACAGGAGTAGCCCTTTGATTCAGTGTTTGTAAGCATCTGGTCAACTCAGAGCCACAGAAAAGCTACTGAATGGATGAATGAACAAACCTCAGTGGGAGTTGTGTCAGGATAAAAAGTTGGCCAATATGGAGAAGCTCACAGCCAACGCATATTTACACCTTTACAAATCTGATGTAGTGTTTGGCTGGAGGAAACAGTTAGGCTAGTGTTCTTTCTTTCTTTTTTCTTTCTTTCTTTCTGTACAGCCATATTTACAAATTTGAGTAATTTTTCTTTCAATAGAGGCAGTATTCCGTCATGTCTTTAGGCTTAACCATGTTTGTCCCTTTAAACACTTTAATAGCAGTGAAAAAAGAATCTGGGCACAATCTTGCTTTTTAAAAAAAAAATGCTAATTCTTTCCTTGTCAGATTTTTGATCTCACGACAAATTCCCCTCAAGTCCTCCTCCTCCTCCTTCTTCATCTTCTCCTTCTTCATCTTCATCTTCTTCTTCTTCCTCCATGGGCACACCAGTATCTGAGCTTTATCTGCGAGAGACTTGTGTTTATATTCAGGCTGCGAGCCAGAGAGATATGTGAGAGAGGCAGATGGACGTCAGAGATAGCAAATCAGATCAGACGTCTCGTTTTGGGAACTGTTTGTGCAATGAAGGCGTTCTTCTGTGGCTGACAAAAAGCATGATTGCAACAAGAAGTCACACAATGGCACGCACGAAATAAACATGTAAACCAAACAAATAAAGATAGGAAAAGATTAATTCTGCACTGTTATTTTGGTCTTGTGATTATGTAGGTGGGAGGGTGGTGGTGGTGGTTGTCATTTACACTCAACTGGTGTCATCCACTGCTTCATGTCAAGTCCCTGAAAAATAGCATGTGTGAGGACCTGTTTGTAATTATCCTGGAACTAATACGCTTTTCAAAATGAGCCATTATGAGCTAATGCCTCACTGCAAAAAAAAAAAAAGCCCCGTCTGTTTTTTTGTCCCTCTGTCTTGGGTAGTTTGCGAGGTAGCTACAGCTGATACCGAGGCCATTGGTTACGGTATTAAAATAAGGCTCCATGGAATCTTGCCGTAATGTCGAGCTAATGCTGATTCAAAGGCAGGCATCGCAGACGAGGCTCGAGCCGCCTCTACCGCCCTCTCACCATGTCATGGAAGCCTTTCATCATCATTTATCCCTGACTAATTCACAGGATTTTGGGTGATGGTGAAATCTGTACTTCTACCTCCAGTGTCCTATTCAATTGTCTCTTTTTTTTTCCCTAAATAACGATCTTTAACACTCCTTTTTGAGCTTGGACACTGTTAAATTGTATTAAACTCAATTCTGCAATTAGATTTATTTCTGCTGCCTGATGCAATACGAGATTAAGGTTGATCTTTGCGTTATCGTGCTCTATTCAGTGGTGTGGGGGTAAAGTTTTTGCCCCTGCAGTCACTTCCCTTGCATCTGCTCGCATGCTAGAAATTGGCTATACTAGAAAATGACTGGAGTACTGAAGTAATTACTGAAAAGGCGGATACTCCATTTAAACAGATTTTGTTTAGGAGATGTTTAGTTAACATTTATGGAAGGAGTCTCCGGTGTCAGCACTTTATAACACCTAGAGGTAAAGCTGTAACTCTGACATCTTCAGATCACTGGAGGTGTGTTTTATGCTTTACATAATAGACACAAATATTGTCTTTTTTTGTTAACTCAAGCTAAATACTGCCTCATTTGGAAGGTTTAAGCTCCTTATTTTGGTTAAATTTGAAGAAGAATCAGTCCTATGTATCTGTTTCAGTCCAGATGAAATGCTGCCATGGTTCTTTCCTGGATAATTTGCTGTGTAATTAGACCCGAACAGTTTAACATGTAATATTTTTAAACATACATAACTTCTGAGAAAAGGTTAGACCATTTTCCTGGTCCGCACGTTTATCCCCGGCACATGCCTTCGTCTGTGGACATGAACCTCACTGCTGGAATGTTTTTTTATGAAGTGTCCAGCTGTGAGGTGGAGTTGATCAAGGCTCTATTACCTCACATTTAGTCAGGACTGCCACTGAAAAAGGCCCCTCGAGAGACGGGGCGAGAGAGAAGGAGTGAGAGAAGAGGAATAAAAAGGCAACTGCGAGGTCAGAGGAGGAGTTTGGAGACAGGTGATGGATATCCCATGTGCAGGGGTTTGAACATGAGCTCTGCTACCACACTGGACTAGCTTAACGGACCTCATGTTGTTTTAGTCATTATGTGGAGAAGCTCGGAGTGACCAAGAAAGTTTTTTGGCAAACGTTCCTGAAATAGAAGTTTACTGTGCTTGTCATTAGGAACAGAGATGCTGGTGTGGTTTATCGTTTTAAAGGCATCTTAGTTAGATGAAAGTAAAGACACTGTCAAAGAAAGGAAGAGTTTGGAGTTTTAAATGGAAGTTTACTGAATATCCAGGTTTAAAGGGGGAAATTGATTTAAAGAGTGCAATGGTCGTTTTTTAGTCCGTTAGTCCTCTTCATGCTTTTCCCCCCGATTTTTACTTTCCTCCTAATATCCTTATATACGCCATTATAGTGTAGTATAGTATAGTGTATTGTAGTGTGGTGTAGTATAGCGTAGTATAGTGTAGTGTAGTGTGGTGTAATATAGCATAGTATTGTGTAGTGTGGTGTAGTATAGTGTAGTATATTGTAGTGTAGTATAATGTAGTGTGTAGTAGGGCGGTTGTAGTTCAGGTGGTAGAGCAGGTTGTCCACTAATCGTAGGGTTGGCGATTCGATTCCCGGCCCACATAACTGCACATACCGAAGTGTCTTTGGGCAAGACACTGAACCCCAAGTTGCTCCCGATGGCAAGTTAGCGCCTTGCATGGCATCTCTGCTATGAATTGGTGAATGAGACACAGTGTAAAGCACTTTGGATAAAAGCACTATATAAGTGCACCATTTACCATTTGGTGTAGTATGGTGTAGTATACTGTAATATTTTGTAGTAGAGTATAGTGTATTATAGTGTAGTATAGTATAGTATATTGTAGTATAGTATAGTGTAGTGTAGTTTAATGTAGTGTGGTGTAGTATAGTATATTGGAGCATAGTATTGTATAGTGTAGCATACTGTGGTGTAGTATAACGCATTTATAACAGAACTATAAAGGATTACAGTTACCAGATATAGTACAGTCTAGTGTAATGTAGTATAGTATATTATAATGTAGTATAGTGTAGTGTAGTATTCATTTTGAGATCCCTTCTGATATCAAAAGGTTATTGCTACAAAGTTATATACTCAAGTATAATATAGTGTAGCGAATTGTAGTGTGGTGTAGTATAGTATACTACAGTATAGCATAGTATAGAATGGTATAATACATTGCTGTGGTGTGCGTGTATATATATATATACATATATATATATAGATAGATAGATAGATACACAATTGCGATACAAACATAAATACAAACCTGTTTCATACCTAAGATTTATTTTCTCATCCACTCATTAATTTTAAATGATTCCTTAATCTCAGAATAGATTCTGTTGAAATGATTCATGGATCATTAGCAGTCTAAATGATCCCGCAGGAGAAGCCTGCTCTTAATTAACAAGAATATTCAATTCAGTAAAACAGTTCTTTGTCTTTGGCACAAGTTTATCTCTCTCTACCTCTTATTGCTCCGTGAGGAGTTGCTTTAGAATGAAGCGTGAATCTAAAACTCGCCCGAACATCTGTTTCGCACCTGATTCATGCCAAATTAAATTTCTCCTCATGTCAATATTTAGTTAAAGATCGCATTAGGCCCTGGAGGAAAACACCATCCTGGCTGTAGCACTGACTGAATGCAACATAATTAGACTTTAATTGCTTGATAAGTGAGCTGCCGTTTATCAATATCCCCACAACCTTCAAATGGAATTACAGCGGAGTCATTATGTGGGGGGATTAATCGGGATGTACCTTATTGTTTTAAAACAGGGAGAAGTGTTTGTGCATTGACCTCATCATCCGCCGGGATTTTATTTTTATTGGAGGTGTTAATTAGCTGACATTTTATCACATTGGTAAATAAACAAGAACTATCAAATGTCCCCCATGTCCCTTGCTATGCAACAGATTTATAACTGTGGACTAAAAAACAGTGTGAATCCAGATTAAAAATGAAATGTCTCTCATGACATCCTCATAGTTTTTGCCCATAATCCATAGGAGGCCATCACTGCCTTCTACCCCATGATAAAACCCATCATCACAATCAGAGGATCTCACTGGTATAGAGATGGGGTTCGTATCATGCCTCTCTCTCTTTCTCTCTTTCTCTCTGTCTCTCTCTCTCTCTCTCTCTGCTCTATCAGCCCTGGCGTCTGTTTCATTACCATAATCCTTTGCTCTTTGTCAGGGAGGCGGCTGTTGACCTTCAGTCCTGGGTGTGTATATGAACTTCTCAAAGCCCGAGAACACCATTAGACTGCATACATGGTCTTTTTTTTTTTAATCATTGAGTACATGTAAATATTTTGGCTATTCTTCTAAAATTATAGAGGATCATGTATAAATGTGAATAATAAATGAAGGTTAAAAGCCTGTACATTACATTTGTTCATTTTGACACACACAAAACTAGGAAATGAATAAATTTTTTCATGAAAATAGTTTTAAAAAACTGAATCATTGACTCAATTCCAGATTGTTTCTACTTGTTTGACCACACAAAGACTTGAAATCAAATATTCATGGATCCAAATATGACAAAAATGCCACTGGGGGTACATTTCAGAGTGAATGGAGTCAGCCTGGTGGTACAAGTCAGCTCTTCTACACTACACTCTCTACATACAGTACTGTGCAAAAGTCTTAGTCACTCTATATTTGTAATTTTTTTAAGTACAAACATTGTTATAGATTTTTATTTCATGAGTTCTACATTATCGAGTCAGTACAAAAACATTTCAGATTTCCAAACATTTGTTTTCTAGGACAAAATGAAATGTTACAGAAAAAGGTTAGTATAACAGTAAAGAAAGCAGCGTATTACATAAGAGACTATTTACTTTCAGACAAAAAAAACATAATGAAGCCTGCTGGATTTCGCTGCAAAAATTAGAAGCGAGCGCGACAGTCAAAGTCTCCAGAAGAACCATGGCTGGTTCTGCGAGATGCTCGGTTAAATGTGCAGCTCATTTCCGTATAAACCTGCAGAACGTGTACGTGAGACTACTTTTTCCACACCAGCATCACACCAAATATTGTCTTTGTTTCATTTACTACTCTTGCTGCTGTATATATTGTTTTTTTAAAAACTGTACAAATATTTCATTTCATTATTTCTGAAGGCAACTTTGCTCTGGAATTCTGTTTTCATAAAATCGGATTGACAAGAAGAAAATGAAGTTTTGGGTGATTAAAATATCCTTAAATTGCTGATCTTTTCAGCCGCCATGTTGTCATCCTTTACGATGGAAACGATGGAAACGATGGAAACGTCATCTCGTCTGCGTATCTATTTTTTCATTTCAAAATAAACACAAAAGAACGTAGTGTACATAGATCCCTGTATAAAAATGCTAACAAACTAATACGTCTAGAGAGTTTGAGCAAACGTCATTATGGTACAAAATTGTGTGGCATCTAAGGATGAAAATACCACCGCAGCACATAGCCATCGCTTCCCCCCACTCACGCCTTCACAGGAGGCCGAGGTGACTTTGGAAAGTGATCTATAGCCCGCTGTGGTGAGCTCAAGTGTTGTCATGGTGCCTTAGAGGCCAAAAATAAAAATAAATAAAATCTCTGTGCCACATCCTCATGAAAACCAACAAAGGGATATTCCCAGATATGTACACATCCAAGTTTGTATGTTCATGGGTATTTTCGCTGGAGTGCGCTGGAAAAATCAATCTTTATTAAAAGATGGGAAGACGCAAGAATTGATTTAATGAATGCGGACTCATGTCCTGCGGCCGCGTGTAATCCGTTGAGAATCATCGAGCCTCGGATCGGGGAGACAAAAAAAAGACATTCAGGGAAGACTCCTCAAGTGGCCTGTAATGATAGTCTCCATATAATCCCATAATTCCTTGTTTAATTAAACTCTGGAGCTGGAATTGAGACCCAGCCAGTTTTTTTGGTTGTTCTTTTTTTATTAACAGTTTTTTTGTGGGTTTTTTTGCCCTCAGTCTCGTTGTGAATTCTGGTGCATGTCCAAAACATGCTTGCACATGCACAGATGGACGGACACACACACACACACACACACACACACACACACCCTGTTGGCATAGTAATGTAGCGGTAGTATTCCTGGCAGATGCCGGGGAATTGGGGAAGCTGAGAGCTGAACAGAGAGCTGAGAGAGGAGAAAGCTGCTATGAAGTGGTCCAGGCTGCTGGAAGCCTTGCAGGACACACACTCACACACACACACACACACACACACACACACACACACACACAGTCTCAAAAGGAGATTTGCCTTCTTCTGTCACAGCTGTGGTATTGCGGGGGAAGGTGCTCACATCCTTTCCATCTCTCTCTTTCAATCCTCTCCCTCAATTTCTTTTTTTCGCTCAGCGATGATGCAAGACCACAGAACCTGGAGCAACACGTCCGTCTCTGTTATGTTCTTCTACTTGTCAGAAGAAAACCTTTTGCATGAACCTTTTTCTGTCATAAAGTTTCACCCACCTCTGTAAATATGTAGACATAAATGCAGCATGATGCAATTTTGGCAGACAGAAAACCTACTCTGTTTGAGCTGTAAACATGGAAGCAAAATCTATGCTCTTGTTTGACGGAAGCACAAAAAAAGAGGCTAAATGTACAATTTGTTGTAATATGTTTTGAACCCCGGCTCCAACCCACAAAGAGTGGGGAATTCAATGGCTCAGAAGTAATAGAGTATCAAACGTACTTATTTGAAGCGCTTGCCTCTGAGCGGCTAGCCTCGGGCCGCTGTGGAGAGAAAGAGAGAGACGCCGAACGGCAAGGTGTCCTGTGTAGATTACCATAACCCTCCCAGCGCTGTCCCCAGGCCTCCGGAGCTCAGTGGCAGGATTATGCTTCTGAAGACTCCACACATGAATAAAACCCATACGAAGTGCAGCCTGGGCTCCGTGTGAAGATAACACAACATTAATACTGCTGTGATTGCACTCACTCGGCTTTACACCAGTTCTTTTTAGGATGTTTTTTTGTGTTCATTGTGTTTCCATTTTGTATACATGTCCATATTCATGCATAAATTGCTATGGGTAAAGAGTTATTTATCCTTGCTAGTTAGCTTTTTTTTTTGGGGGGGGGGGGGGGGGGGGGGGGGAAGACGAGCGTCCCTTAAAGATTCTGTTTCTCCATCCACTTGAAATATATACCAAAAAGATCACCACATAAAATACCCACAGCGATCTTGAATTCTGGATTCTGATTGGTCAGAAGGTGTTGATTAACTTTCTATAATAGCAGCTCCAAGTGCAACAAATCACAGGTTTATATTAATGCGCTCATTTGATTGTCTCTATGGTAACGGCTCGTTCACAGTGACTTGTACATCAGACGCTCCACGTAAAAAATACAAATAAAAATAAATAAATAAACGTGTGTAATCATTGATGTGGTAAAGTTTTCTGTAAGGAGGCGTTTATTTAGCTATCGTTTACGCAAGGAGTCTCCAGTGTCAGCTCTTCAGAGCTGTGTTTTTTTGGTCTTATTAAAGAGAATGAAAGAGAGGCTGGTGAGGGAACGACTGTTTATATGTGCTGTAACATAAAGTTTTCAGTTAGAACCAAAAAGTGTTTTTCCAGCCTGATGCCATGAAAAGGAGATCCCTTTTAAGTTGCACAAAGAATCTTTTACTCTCAATTTCTTTAGATAACCATCTATTTACTGATGCGTTAAAGAACCCAGAAATGGTTCTTCACAGCAGTGCCACAAGGAACAATGTTATCATAAGTTCTCTAATAAAAATAATAATAAAAAAAACATAGTTAGTGCTGTTAGGAGCCAAAGTTCTTAAAGGTGATGCCAGGAGAACCTTTTCCAGTCCCACAAGCAACCTTATACTTATACTTCATAAAGCAACTTTAACCTGTTAAGGGATGATACCTTGAAGAACCAATGCATTGCTCTGAAGAACCTGATAAAGAAACATAAAGAACTTCTTTAATCTCCAATCTCTCAAGAACGCTATACAATCAAAATTGATTCTTGACAAGAAGAAGGTTTTTTGAAGAACCTATGGTGCTGTAAAGATCCATTGAAGAACCTTTATTTTTAAGAGTGAAGGTGAATTATTTCTGCCATTTGTTTTTATAGCAGGCCATGCTGAGAGTGAAGCTGCTTTAATATTTTTTAATAAAATGACGTTAAACTGCAGGTCACCGCACAGACGAGGGTTCGGATGTGGAGTCGGAGCCCGACCTGCCTCTGAAGAGGAAACAGAGACGCAGTCGCACCACGTTCACTGCCGAGCAGCTGGAAGAGCTAGAGAAGGCCTTCGAGAGGACACACTACCCAGACATCTACACCCGAGAGGAGCTGGCTCAGAGGACCAAACTCACTGAGGCTCGTGTACAGGTTAGACACACACACACACACACACACACACACACACTCGTACAAGTTTCACACAGCAACGTACATATCAGCAGGTGAACATATAAACCCACAATACACAGCGTGACTAGATATCTGATTTTGCATTTAACTGACTTTTCTCAGATTGCAGTATACAAAAGACCTGCACTCTTCTTTTTCTTAAAAAATCTCCAATTATTTTCTCCTATTCTCTCTATATACATGTATTAGGTTTTTCTTTCTTTTTTCTTTCCTTCACTTTTGTCCCGCCCTCTCTTACATAGTAAAATCCCTAGTGTTTAATTAACACCCAGAGTGTTTATTTGAGTCCAGTGGACTTATATAAATACTGTATGGTGTAAATTCAACACTGTGGGTGTCAACTCAACACTGGTGATTTTGCTGTGTAGGAGTGGTTTCCATCAAAATGGAACTTTATATACTATATATTGCTAACAAACTCTTTATTGTCCTCTGAAGATCAGGGTGGTGGTGGTGAGTTTAGTTGGGGGGGGGGGTGGATAAAAAGGGTTCTTCAACGGTTCTCTAAAGGTTAACTGGATAATTTAGAGTTCTTAAGCCTCCTAAAAAGTAGGGAAACATACTAGGGATTTCCATAGACTTGTTATCTCCAGATCTTCAACAGAATGACAGCGGAGGCAAAATCGGCTTCCTTATTAAGTAAATGCAAGAGATGAGGGAAGTAATTAGTGAAGTTTTTTTTATCATGTGAGTATACTGTATGTTTGAGGGAAATAAATAACTAATTCAATTAAATCTGTTGATGTCTTATCTACGCATGATCATTGTATAAATCCTTTTTTTATTATTATTATTATTATTATTTTAAATTTCCAGATTATATACTATGTATATGGTGTAGGTTTGTGGTCATTTGTAATGATGCTGTAGAATTGTAAGCAATCTGTATAAAGTGCATGGAATTTAGTATTGTTAATATGGAATAGTTTTTCCTTTCCTTTTTCCCCCCAGTATGCATGACTTTGAGGTGAACCTGCACATAAACATGGACATGATTAACATTTTTGCTCTTTGTTATGTAATATTGGAGAAGGACTAGAAACTACATTTCCCATCAGCCACGGCACCATGTCACGTGTCTCAATTCACCTGTTTTACGTTTAGCTCATTCGCACTGGTGTGTAAATATATAAATATAGATATAGCCACTTTCTGCACTGCATGAGTTGTCTTGCGTTGTTTGTTCTGTCCCCATGTATCAAATCATGCCCGTCTTCCATCCATGTAGTCTTGTGTTGTGCTTTGTTTGTCACTCTTCCACTCAGTTGTAATGATAGACAGACTGTTAAGAAGCTGCGTTTGGTGTTTTACCATGAAGTGCTCCATTTTTTTTGTCCCGGTGTTTATTCTCTTTCTTAACAATTACATTTCATGTAAAAAGTTAAGAATTGTTGAACAAACCCAAAGATCTTCACCAACATGATTGTTCGTTTGTTTGATCTCTGTTTATTATCTACAGGCGTTATATGGTCTATTTATCCATGCGAGCCTAGATGTTTTAACCCACTGGGAGTTTCTTTGTCAGATGTCCAGTGCTGTCGGAAAACCCAGAGCAGTTACGAGGTGGACTAGCGTCCATTTATTACTATACAACCAACCCTCTTAGGTGGTTTTTGACAGCTTTTTGCCACCCTGTGGATTTTATGGAAGAACGAAAAGCAAATACAGTAGAGTTATAGCGGCAGCTGTTGTCTCTGAGAGGATGAGTTGGGGGGGTGGGGGTGGGGCAAATGGACAGACAAGAAGAGAAAGTGAGACAAAACACATTCCTGATGAGTTTCTCATCTCTCCTCTAGGCTTTCCATCTCCTCCTAGCACTTAAAAGACAGCAGGCTGCTTGTGAACCCTTCTACGAATCAGAGATCGCTCTTACTCTCCAGGGACTCCGTGCCCCCACAACAACATTAATCAATCAAAGGCTTATAATTTTTTTTTTTTAAAAGATGTGTTCTTGGGCTGCCTTTTTTCTTCCCTTTATCCATCGCTCTCTTTGCCCTTCGTGGACCCTCATTCCCTGCGCTCACGATCCCTATAGAAAAAGCACAGTAATGGATTTCCCATATGTCTGAAGGATTCATGTCTACATGGTCGCTTCTGCACTAGTGGAAAGACACAGAGAGAATTATCCTATGCTTGTTTTTCACATTATTTGACACTTTAAGATGTTCTTCTAGACAAATATGAGCTCAGGGATAGAGGTACATCGATGGTGGTTTTATCCGGTACATCTGTTATAATCTGACCAAAGTACTGATGCAGTAAACAATATTGCATGTGCATGACTGAAAAAAAAAACAAAATCACACAGACAACTTTGTTCCTGCGATTTTGAATTATGGGACAAAACGGAAAGACATATAGCAGTGTTTTAACACGGCGTTCCTGCAAGAGACATTCTTTAGCATGTGCTTTAAATAACATTATAGTATAGAGATGTTGAATTCTGGATTCTGATTGGTCAGAAAGTGTTGATTTCATTTTCTAGAACAGCAGCACAGACATTAGGGGGGAAAAAAACAGGAACTTGTCTCGTGGACATTCCACAAGATTAACTGTAACTATAAACGTATGAAGTATGACATGAAGGAATAAAACACTTCAGGACGTGCTGTTTATGTTAACTTTGGCGGGGGGGGGGGGGGGGGGGGGGGTAACAGCCCTCTGCATTGCAGTGTTGATTATTTTCCTTTAACAGCGCAGTCGTGTTTTAATCCTTACTTAGCAAGTGGAAGTGTGCTGGATTCAAAACATGCAAATGAGATGAGTCAAGATCATGAAGAAAAGATTGCACGAGGCTTAAAGGACTTTAAAGACCATTCTTCTTCCATCTAGGTCCCGGAGCATGATGACGCAAAAAGATGTCATGTGAAGAGGCAAGGAATTCGTGTCGTCGGATAAAATTTGTTAATGAAGTTTTCTCTTCCTAATCTAATTTTGAAACACTTTGAAAATCTCCAAAAGTCATTCCAAACTCGATTTTCTTAAAAAGGTCACTCTGAGAAAGTGCCCGTGGTTAACTAAATTAAATAACAGCTATAGGTCTGGAGTGTTGTTTGGCTAGTGGCCTGGGGGGGAGAGCCTGAGTGTGGACTATGGGGTCAGTTGTGAACATCCCGTATTTTTCCCCCCTTCCTCATGTCATGTGTGGTTTTGTCACTGGGTTGGATTTAGTCCATCTGCGCAAATCGACTATCTGCTGGAATCATCACAGGCGCTTCATTTCAGCTGCTTTATTGGACCAACTTCAAAAAAGAACGAGTGATGTGTACACACCCGTCGAGCCGCTTCTGGAAGATCTGCGAGTCCAGCCTTACAGAAAAATCCCAATCGAGGGTTGACTGTTCTCAGTGATATTCCCAGCCCAGCTTTCTCGGTTATTACGTTGTAATGACTCAGAACAAGTTCACCACATTGAGCATACGTTACCGATTTGTCGTAACTTTTTCACATCGTGCGGATAATACCCACTGCGTAATCTCGCTTTTATTTCTCCAAATCTATTCAAAATACTGCTTACAGCAATCTTACAACAGAAATGCTTCTGTAGACTGTATACAACATGCCCGCACTCACATTTCCCCACTGTTTGCTATAGCATGTGTTTGTTGAAATTGATTTCATTTTGTTTATTTGCTTCAAACAAGATCTTGGTGGCTGTGGACTATTTTTTTTAACCAACTCAAAGAAAAAGAAAGGAAAAATCACCACCATGGACTTTTTTTTTTGTTTAAACCTTCTTTGAAAACTGCATTTTGGTGAATGCTTTGGCAGGTCCATTAACCACTCCTATAATGTTCTAATACAAGTTTCTGGAAGGCAACAAGAACAAGAATTTCATGAGTTCCTTGGTCTGGCTTTGGGCACAAACTTGGGGCATTTGTTATGTAGTTGGCTCTGGAAGGCTGGGTAATGGACAGGCCTTTGGCAGCGGGTGCTGACCTGCTTGTCGACAGCTGTGGAGACCCATCCAGCAGATGTCAGTTTAGTGGGGCTGAAGTTGAGGGCAGTGGGGTGAGAAAGAGGCCAGGAGAGGGGTCCTCACTAGCGCTCAATCATCTGCTCCAGGCTCACTGCACGTCAGAGCTGTCTCTCCTGTTCAGCTCCTCTACTTTTCTCAAGCACATGTTGAACAACAGCGCTTCAGATTTGTGGACGTAATTTTATGATATTGCTCTTGAGATTGAGAAATCGAGATGTTCGGTTATTAATAAGCAATCCCTGATTAGCATGTCTAGATTCTATTGACAAGGTTTCTGTCAAGAAAAATCTCACTACAGCCATGCAAAAAAAACTAGACCAACCCATCAGCGTGATCTGTATCTCGTTATTATTAGAAATCATCTTGTTATTACGAAAAAAGGATCTTGTTATTATGGAAGGGGATTTTAAAAAATTCTGTATTAACAGAGTTTACAAATGTTCCAAATGTATGAAGAATCATCTTCACACAAGTTTTTTTTTTAATGTATTTATTTATAATAATGAGACACTTTCTTAAAATAATGAGATTTAATTTTGTAATAATGTGACATATTCTCATAATAAAGAGATTCTTTTTTCGTGGAATGCCGAGATGTTTTTCTCACAATAATAATAATAAGATTTTCTCATAACAACAATATACCCATTATTACATTATCTTGTAATAATATAACATGATAATACGATTTTTTTTCTTGCTTGTAAGCAGTGTGCTTCCGTATGTGAGCTAAACACCGATTCTTAATGGGATAGACCAGAAAATCTACTTAAGCACCTACGGAACCTGACTCTGAATACGAGGAACATTCCCTTTGAATTTGTTTTATATTATTATTATTATTATTATTATCATTATTGTTATTATTGTTGTTATTAGTAGTAGTAGTAGTAGAAGTAGTATCACTACATATATGGAATAACTGCAACCAATAAAAGGAATTGTAATAGAATACAAATAAAATCCTATAGACTGGTAGTGGCGTTGCTAGCACGCAGACAGATGCTCAAAACAAGGCAAAGTTAAGTTCTTGATGTCCCACAACCTCGGCACTGTTAAGCATCTCTGCTTAAACACCAAAAGCGATGAGATCTGACGTCTATGATAACCCTATATCAAAGTGTTCACTGTGGAGCAGAATCTCCAGTGTCAGATCTGCTTCCAGACCCCTCCCATGAGTCTCCTCAACCCATCCATCTTCATCAGAAACCTCTAGTGCAGTTTTATCGCCCCGGCTGATAGATTGTGGGATCGGATCTATATCAGTTTCATGCTGGCGTGACGGCCTCTCCGGTCTCTCTGTCTGAGCACCACGTTCTCAATCTCCCCCCATCGCTGAGCATGAGATCTAACGGCCAGGTCACTTCCCAGAGAGACGGAAAGAGAGATAGAGATAGAGAGAGAGAGAGAGAGTAAGAGAGAGAGAGAGAGAGAGAGAGAGACAGAGAGAAGCTTGTTGCTTTTGCTTTGAAACGTTAGCCGGGTCAAATGTAAAAGTCTGCTGGGCTTCGTAAAAGAAGAAGGACGTTCGAACAGACGGACGAAGAAGTATCTGCTCGCTGTAAATCAGAACTTCTGTCACTGAACGTGAATCGTGTTCTCATTTTACTTCATTTTCAAATATTCTAAGTGGCCGTAGCCATCTCCGCTGGAGTTAGCTGCTTCACACAGATTCTCTTTTCAGCACTAATGAACATAGCGCATGACGCTATTATAGGTAGAATCTAATAAGCTATAAGCATTGCCGTTTTACGAACCATCCAAATCAAATTTGGCAAGAAGTTTGAATCAGGAGTCGTGATAGCATGCTTTATGCTAGTAGCTTGAGAGAGGACTTTATTTTATTGCTTGTAGTAGAACCGTGAACATGGGCAAAGAAATTCAGCACAGCGTGCTAGTATTAGCATGATTCTCTATATGTAATAGCCGTATTGAGATGCGTCCGGGATTTATTAGAGTAAGTTTCTTGTGCAGAAATCCCACCCAGCCCGACAGGAAAGCCCCTCGTTCCTCCGAGTCTGAGCTTATGTTCTATAAAAGAATAAATAGGATTTGGTGCAGATTGCAGACGGGCGAATTTGTTGCAGTGCATCCGTGAGAATGTTCGAACAGTTTCTTATTATTAGAATTTAAATGACTTGCTTTCAGTTGCTCTGTATTCTCTGATACTTATCGTGCTAATCCCTCTGCATCCTCCCTGCGTTTCGCACTCACAGCTACGTTAATTAGCATAGTGCCGTCCTGCTTGTGTGTGTGTGTGTGTGCGTGTGTGTGTGTGTGTTTAATCGTGTCTGTGTGCAATCATTGTAACAGGAACCTAAAACCTGTGGATATTTTGGCATTAGTAACTAGAAATAGAAAGAAAGATTCAGGATGAAAGGTTTCTCATACCTGGGCAAGCTTGGAACCAAGAGGAACTAATGGTTCTTTAGGGTGGGGCTAGCAACACTGTCGATTGCTGATTGGCTACGCATATCACATGACGCAACATGTACTGTAGCATACTGTATATATTATACACATAGTACACAGTCAGGTACTGAAAACAATATATAGCAAACAAATTAGCATGGGTCGTGATTCACAAAAGCACTGCTGGTGAAGAGAGAGAGAGAGAGTGAGAGGGAGAGAGAGAGAGAGGGAGAGAGAGAGAGTTTCATGTAATGCTCGCTCTACCTTTTAACAATGATCTTTGTTCTGTGATGCTAATCTGCAGAAAATTTTATTTTACAAATTATTTTAAATTCTTTTACTGCACAAACAAACCTTCCTGTTCTATTCATGTTGGGCAAGACTTCGCTGAGGTTCTCAAATTAATTTATTCATAAGTCACCTTCAGTTAGTTCAGAAAACAAACATTTGTATCCCAGCGTGAACCTTGATTGAGTGGCTTGACATCTTATAATTGGCGATGAATTTTTTTCTTAATACTGATTATTTATTTTGCAAAACTCTGTCATTTCATATTACGCACCCATAAATTAAGACAAATATGACAAGCCGTTCAGTTAGGACAAAAGTATTGGTGCCCTATACTTAAAAAGGTAAGCGTGAGTGTGTGCCTTCAGTAGCCGATGTGCTGCAGTGGCTGAGCTGCGTTACTGGAAGCATTATTGCACGCCATGCTTAGGAAGCTCTTTCACCGTTTAGTCGACTTTTTTTTTTTCATTTTTAGCGCTTGTGTGTGCATGGCTAAATGTACATCACCTGTGCCTTGAATGCGTTTGGTAATTTATGGCTGATTGGTGTTTGACTCAGATGAGTGTAAGGAAAATGTTTATATGTTTTGCAAACTTTTGTAAATCTGTTAGTAAATCTGGCCTACAAAACTATTTACAATTAACTTACACTTAACCAAACGTCACTTCTTTCCATGTTTGACCCGACGATGATGAGCTTAACGATGAGGCGGATGCTTTTACTGTCATTGTCACAGGCAATGTGACCTGTTCTCATATACAGGATCCCTTTCACTCTGTCGGTCTCCGAATGCGTCGTCCTTCATAAGGCAGCAGATCATCAGTCTCAGTAGACAGGAAAATGCTTATGAAGGATGAGACGGGTCTCTGTGGAGGAATTAGGATGGATTGTGGAATGGAATGGAAGGAAAACTGGGACTGTCCAAGGTGACTTTGTGATCAGGTTCCAGAGCAGAGCCTCAAATCCAGCTGAGAAATGCAGCTGTTGTGGCCTGGACCCAGACGGCATCCTTACACACACACAAACACACACTCACACGGACATGTTCAGAGGCTTTTCCATTTGCATTTTTGAAGGGACACGCAGGCCTCAGAGGTCGGCGAATTTAACTCGATCGAAGAGCGTGCTTCGGAGACTCTTAATTCAAATTGCAAATTTCACTCATATGTGTGATTACAGAAGCACGTCCACATTGAGTGCAGGTCTAGAGCATAAAATCATGAATTTGAACAGAAAAACAACCTAAAATAGCAGGTAATAAAAAGAAAATTCCAAGAAATTGCAAAACACAATCTTCTTTTTTAAGGTCACCTACAAAAGTTTCATATTCAAACCCAGAAGCATGACGTCACACCGTGTTGCTCCACAATTGCTGTGGAGTTGAAAGACTGAAAAGGTCAAGAGTAGGGTCTCGGGGTCACAGGTCATGTGGCACTGCTACGATTTCAGAGTCATTTAAGGAAAGGAAGTGGTGCATCCCGATAGCTTCCGTGCCCTGGGGCCAGGAGACCTGTTTGTCCAACCCCAGTAGGAGATCAGTTCAAGCCTAGCCACCCGCTCCAGCGCACCTTAATGGAGCCAGTCGATGACATGATCCCGACTTCTGCTGCTTTTTTTCCTGCCTGAGTAGCATGGATTAAGGCTCGAGTCCGAGTTAAAGGGCCCCCTCAGAAGCTTTATAGTCTGAAAGTGGGGGAAGGGTGGGCGTCGCTTTCTGCGACTAAAGACTAAAGGAAAAAAAAGGGGGTTTGAACCGAACACTTGACAGATGGGTAAGAGTCATCTCTGGTCGAATCAAACGTTAAAGATCCATTGAAGCTGATTTGAATGAGACGCTAGCTGCTAGCGACCTGACAGTTTTGCACACAGACAATATAAATACCACTTTGGGAAGGGGGGGGTGGCTGGCAAGAAAGGGGTGTGTGGGTGTGTGTCTGTGCATGTGTGTTTTGTCGAGTGTGTCTGCGGTTCCACCGCCTCCGAATAGAGTGTGTCCTTGTGTGCATACCATGAAAGTGGAACTCTTAAAGGCCTGTTTAAAAAGGGACGCCCCTTCTTTGTGGCCAGTGTTCGGTCCGCTGTATTGAGAGTTCTTTGTCCCACTCTTTCATCCTGCCTCACAATGGACTGGGCCATTTGAAACACAACAGTAGATGAACTGCGCTGACAGTGTATTAAGTGCGGATGAATTGCCAGTGCGAGGCATAGATCAATGTCGTTCAACCTTTGGCGCACACGGGGCCCCGGCCTTGTCCTGGTGAAACGGAACAGGTTGCCGTCTGTACGGGCCGAGCCTTTTCACGTCCTCTAATTATATTCATGTTTTGGTGAAGCAGAAGCCTTTTTACAATGTGTAAATTACCGTCGGTTAAAGACGAGCGTCTAGAGTCGCTTCTGTGGGAGCTTATTTTGTAGTTCGACAACAATGCTTTTCGTCGAAGAAAGAGGATTTAGTTGATGATGGAGCCTCACTGCATCCCACATCTTGTTTATTTATTTCTTTTGGTAAAACCTAAGACTTCAGCATGGACATATTGGCCGCAGTGATCATTTTAAACGGTCAAGATGTCCGTGTTGTGGAAACGTGTGGTCTACCTCCGAGCTCGTAATCGCTCAGGCTCTCTAAATGGCAGCTCAGGGAGCCTTGTTTATACAGAACACAGCTTCAGCCACTTAGCAAGAACAACAGGGGCCTCGCCCTGTGATAAAACATACTTTCCCACAGGGACGCGCTCTCAATCATCCCCACTGTGTGCATTTCTGTCTGAGTGTCTGAGCTATAAATATTTGGGGTTATTAATTCTGAATAGAAAGAACATTTGGATCTTACTGTGTCAAATGGTTACGAGCGCAGCAAAGTATTTCAGCAGATTCAGAACAATTCTGCATGAAAATGGTCGTGGTTTAGCGATTCCGGCATTTTAAACATTTTTAAACCGTTTTTTTAAACTTCTGTAGCAGATCGTCTCACATCACATGCAATTATCTAGCTCACTGAAAACAGGTTTTTCACAGACTTCCATAAAACGAAAAAAATTCTTTTTTCGTTATATTATTATTATTATTTACCTTAAAATACTAAATACTTTTAGTGTTTTAAAAGGTAACTGTCGCCATTCAGTCATATTAACTTTATCTGGATTATAAGTCATTTATCTCATTTTATTTCTATTTTCCTCATTCTCTACTTCAACGAAGGTCTTGTTTATTTCCTCCTCCCAGGTGTGGTTTAGTAACCGACGAGCCAGATGGCGCAAACAAGCAGGAGCCAATCAGCTGGCAGCGTTTAACCACCTGTTACCTGGAGGGTTTCCTCCGACTGGAATGCCAACACTGCCAACCTATCAACTTCCAGAGACCACCTACCCTAGCACCACCCTCTCCCAGGGTAAGAACCAATCACATGCTGCCTCTTGAAGATGAACCGATGGTTTTGCTTTATCGTTCTAATAGGGCATGCGTTTGCATTGTAGATGGAAGTAGCACATTGCATCGACCTCAGCCTCTCCCACCCTCGTCCATGCACCAGGGCGGGCTCTCAGCCGACAGTAGCTCCGCCTATGGCCTCTCATCCAATCGCCACACCTTCTCCAGCTACTCGGACACCTTCATGGCCCCGTCGGCTTCGAGCAACCACATGAACCCGGTCAGCAACGGGCTCTCCCCACAGGTCAGACCAAATTAAATCACATTCTTCAATGCTGGAGTAGTGTTAAAGGAGCAGTGTGCAATATTTACAGACCTCTGCTGTCTGTAATGTGAACTGCAGTTTGAATGAAAACATCGATTAGTGGACTACTGAGATCTATTGCATGGCAGTATTGCTAATTGGTATCTTTAAAAATATATACAATATATTCTTACAGGTACATAGTGTACATAGTGTACATAGGTACATACTGTACATAGTGTACATAAGTACATAGTGTACATAGTGGTACAGTAGCTCTTACAGGTGTGGAAACACTTTTAAACATCACAAACTTCACCTTTAAATAATGTATTACTCATTAATCCTGAGTGCTGAGTTTTTTTTGGGGGGGGTTACCAAAAGGGTCCTTGATTTAGACTTCCTTAAACAATCTACGTCACAGAACACTTAAATTCTGGATTGTGATTGGTCGGAAGCTGTTGATTAGTTTTCTATAACAGCAGGTCTGACAATAGTGAAGCTGCAAATCGCAGAATTCTATCAACTGTGCTCGTTCTAATATGTTAAGACGGGCTTAAAAAATGGTTAGTGATTAAAAAAAATGGGTGGTGAAGTTTTCTGTAAGGTGACATTTATGTAACATTTGTGGAAGGAGTCTCCAGGTCTTTGTTAAAGGTAATAGCTGTAACTATTAACTTCAGGAGAGAGAGAGAAAAGACCGGCTGGTGATGGAACGACTTATGTTATAACTGCTATAACATGAGTGAAAACATGAACTAACATTAAATGTACCTATAAACGGATAAAAGGTGTGACACATTGTTCTTTAATGAACACGAATATGTAAATGTTGGTAAATTCCTGTGGTATAAGAGGAATAAAATGTACTCGGGGACGTGCTGTTATAGGAAAATGGTCCACTTTGTAGTGGTAAAAGACTCTCACTGTTTACTCCTCACCTAGCCTGCACTAGAGCGCTATAAAATGGTCACAGCTCCTAGAAACGTTGATGTTGTCTTAGAGGAAGTCGAAGCAGCACGAGTCGGGATTTAAAGTGATTAAAATATATATATATATATATATATAAAATTTACTCTGGTACTTACACCTCTACTCTGCACACTTTGCTTCTTCTGGATCTTGTACGGTAACACTACTTGTATTGTTCTCTGCTTGATATATCGCTTTGCTTGTATTTTCTCATTTGTAAGTTGCTTTGGATAAAAGCATCTGCTAAAAGAACAAATGTAAATGTAAATATATTTTCTTGAACACGTCAGTGTGCTTCCCGTCTCTATGGAGTAGTTAACAGAGCAGAGAATTACGTCCTGAATGTGATTTGAAGCTTCATTGTCCTAATTGCAGTTTGTGTCAATAGGCGTCATTAGATTAGGCTTCGAGTGCGAGCGTCTCCATCCGCTTCATGTGGGATTGTTAGCACGCGTACAGTAGACACATGCTAACATGTCTTTCCAAGTACTGCTAGCTGTAGATCATTGGCGCTGTTGTGAATGCGTGTTTAGACAGAGAGAGCAGTGAAAAATGATGCGTATTGACGCAAGCGAAGAGTGAATTATACACAATTACCCATCAATACCGGGCAGTCTTGCTGACCCTCACCAACAAGACGTGGCTAACAAGCAGAAAATAAGATTGAAATGGTGTGTAAAGAGTTGAAAATGAATTTCAATGCTGCATTTGTCCACAATTACCCCTTGTTCACACGTGTTTTATTGAGAGTTTTTTCCTCTGTCTTCTTTTTTTTCTTTTCTCAAAGCAGATTGGGGAACATTTTGTGGTATTAGCTCTCTTTCTCTCTCTCTCTCTAACTCTCTCTTTCTCTCTCTCTCTTTTTTTCCTGAGAAAGAAAGAATGAAGGATTTGATGACAAAAAAGAGCTTTTCCGTTGCAGAAGGATAACACGGGCTCCTCGCCGTGTGTGTGATTGTTAATCACAGCACAGAGGTTTTAAGCGCTAATGCTCTCCTGCTCAACCTGCGTAAATGCCACAGCACACACAGGGTTCTTAAAAAAATTTTATCCATTAATGTGCCTCCGTAATACCGGCTACAGAATCAGCTTCTCAGAATTCCTCTCAGTAATACATGATAAATGTTTCCTGGTTAATGCTGTGGATTAGGACTGCAGCTTTTGGGCTCGAAAAGAAATTAGAAATTAATTTTTGATTTTTTTTTAATGAGGAGGCTATGTTTTTAACATATTTGTTGAAAATGTATCCATTTTTTTCTCTTAAATCTGTTGGGAAATTTCAATTAGACATTTTAGAAAGTCTCAAATCAGACCGATGGTAAAGTGGTTCATAATTTTGGTATGCTATAATTAGGTTAGGGATAAAGCAATCAGGGGAAAAAACAAGCATTTTATCAATTATTAAAGACTATTTTTATCCGTTTATGTTTACATTTAACATTGTGGAACATCCGTGAAAGAAGTTAGTTCCTGTTCTCACTTTTGTCATAGCAGCAATAAAGTGTTTCCCTTATTGACCTGCCTTTCTCTCGAAACTCCTCTGTCCTGAAGATGTCAAAAACTTAAACTTGCAGCTTTACCCCTGACTGTTGCAAAGCGCTGACACTGGAGACTCCTTCCATAAATGTTAAATAAACATCTCTTTACAGAAAACGTCACCGTATCGATGATTATACATTCTTATTTGTTAAGTTTAATCTGTTTAATCTGTTTTATTAAACTTGGAGTATGTGAAGCATCAGCATCGCTGTACAAGTCCCTGTGAATGAGGGAAAATGAATTAAAAACGCCTTATGAGTATAAAACCGATGCAGAGTTCAGGGATGATCTTTTATTCCGCCGTCGTGTATTCCTAAACGTGGAAAAATGGTGAGACGTCCGAGGAGGAGGAGGAGGAAGGGTGAAGGGCTAAATCTCTCACTCATTCTCTCAATCTTTCTCTCTCGGACATGTGGTAGAGCCATCAGACTCTCATCGGGCCGGAGATATATGTCCGGCCTGACAGCAGAGCCAGAGTTCAGGCTCAGCTCAAAGTCTCTGTGCTGTGGTTGCCAGCACTTTCACACGAAACCTCCGACCGAACGCAGGAATCCCTACCACATTCGAGCATCTGCTGCAGTCACTTACTGCTGAACCCCACATCCGTCCTTTCGCCGGGAATCTCTCAGCTTCCACACAACAGTAAAGCTCAATCTGGGTAAAAACTTAAAGACCAGAGGAGATGCCTGGCATTCCAGCAGTGTTTCCTAATAAAGGGCTGTTTGTCGTAAAGCTTTTCCCAGTGGAACATTTCTTTCTCTTTCATATCACAGGAGATTTAATAGCGATTCTCACTTGTGCTTCATTTAGCACAAGAAAATTCCTTGGTAGAAATAATACGAGACAAAAAAAAAAAAAAAAGAGTTATGAGATTTTTCAAGGCAGAAAGAAAGACCAGGTCAAATCAAGTTCTAATGATATTCAAGTAAAATAAAATTGGAATCTCTTCTACAAATAAAATTGTAAATGCTTGAACAATAAATATATATTTGAGTATGTAACATATATGTATATTTAACTCAAATACATGTTTTTTTTTTTTCTTTTTTTTTTTTTTTTGGAAACAATATTAAAATACAGTATTCCTGCATTTACAACTAAACTTGAACAGAGAATACTCGGCACCCAGAGTAATCCTCTTCATGTCCAGGCATGATAATATTTACTGCAAATAAACCGCACATTTCTGTAAATATACAAAAGTACGTGTGTAGTATATTTTAATGGACTTGATGTGTCATTATCCTGTGTGTGACTTTTGCTGAGATTTTTCCTGTAAGATTTACTGATGTGTTTTGTATCAGGAGAGGACGCGAAAGTTGTTGTTTTTTTCCGTGTGAGAGCAACCCTGTGTGTTCTTTTGAACCTAGAACCTTTAACCTGTAGGAGATGTGTCTTTAAGTCTGGTTCCTTTCCCAAGTTCTCTCTCTCTCTCTGAAAAAAAAGATCTTCCCTTTTGTAGATATAAAACACTGCTATATTGAACATCTGTTTGGTGGAGACAAGCCATTTCTGCTCGTAGCTGGTAAAAATCAACCAAAATGTTGTCATTCCTGGCAAATGGGTTGCGGTGGCCGAGTGGCCTGTGGTAATGGATCCCTGCTGATCTCAGGACAGCCGTCGCAGTCACCTTTACAATCCCATAACCCACACAGACACACTACATTTTCTCATTACGGCCGGGCAGAAAACTCATCGCTGCTCAGCGGCCTGCGGTTGTCCTCATCGCCGCTTGTAGGAAGTCAGGAGGTTCGACTCGGAGCGCCGCCATGTCAAAATGAGATCCATTAAGCTGTGCTTGACCGGGTCGGAGGTACGGTCCCTTTTTCATTTTGGAGCACAGCAGGTGTTGGAAGAAGGGAAGGAGAAAATGGCCACCGGTCAATAAGGAAAGCATAGGTCAGAAAAATAACAAGGAAAATGTTTTTCACCTTCATTCTTTGTTATAGAGGACATTTCTGCTTGTGCGGACGTGTGGAACTTTCAAGTCCCTTAACAGCAACAAAGACGGCACGCAAACATTAACATATATTAGATGTAGTCTTGAGAAGATACACAGATGTTTATTAATCGACCTCAAACCTATAGACTCTGTAATCATAGACTTAAATCATAGATTTAGGTCATTTAGTATGGCATTTATTAGCTACATTAATAATTCGGTCAGTAAAAGGACCTCACAAAGATAGCAAGACAAATAATGTGTGTGTTCAAATGTCGTGCACGAATAAGATCTTGTTATGCGGTCTATCCTCTATCCTGCGATACAATACGATACGATAAGATGTGATACAATACAATACCATACCATGCGATACGATATGATACGATGGGATGTGATACGATACAATACCACGTGATACGATACGATACAATACCGTGCGATGTGATACGATATGATACGATATGATACGATACGATATGATACGATATGATATGATACAATACCACGCGATACCAATATGAAATAATACCATGCGATGCAATGCAATATGATACGATATCGTGCGGTACGATGTGATACGATACAATCCCACGCGATACGATACGATACAGTACCATGCAGTATGATACTATACAAAGCGATACATTACGATACGATACCATGCGATACGATACGATATAATACAATGCAATACAATGCAATGTAATGCGATTTAGTAGCCTCTGATTGATATATGAACAACTTTGTTCAGAATCTAGGGCAGGCCTATTGTTAATTCAGATAAGATATACTTTACTGTCCCCGAAGGGAAATTTGTTTGGTTTCTCTGTCCGTTCTGCAGTAAGCGTCTGCATGACGTCTATTGTTACCTCGAGAACAATGAATATTACAGAATATTATCAACGTAACAGAGTTACGGCCAAATCAACTTGCTAGCCTATTAAATTATTTACACATCAGTTCATGGTTGTTGTATTAATTAATTGCAGTCGTTTGCCTTTTAAATCAGCGCATCGGTCAAAATTCTCAGATTGTTACACCACTAATCAACACCGTGAGGATTTCAGAACTGAGAGAAGTAAGAGAAATTTCTGGACATGCGAGTGAGGCAGGATGGCGAGTAAAAGTGAGGAAGCCTCGATGCGCACACTCCTCACACTCCTTGCTTTGATCCTTGTCCCCGGGCCTGTGTGTGCCCGCGCCGCCCGCTCTAACCGCTCTCACCGCCGCCGCTCTCGAGCTCTCCACAACTGTCTGACTGAGATAAGGGAGGAGAGACGCTCCGACTCCGTCTGAACCGTCCTCCTCGTCTATACTGCAGCACTGCGCATTTACACAAGCTCCAAAGAACAGAACTCAGCTTCCATCATCTATGTTCCTCATTGACTTTCGACAAGACCTGTGTTTCTACTGAATATAAATGAGAGTGCACACACACACACACGCACGCATGCACGCATGCACGCACGCACACACACACACACACACACACACTTGGGCATTATTATAAGCTGCAGACTGGGCACGGTGTCAGCTGGCGTGCTCTCAAAGCAGATGAGCGCATATCTGTATTTATACCACCCTGTACACACTTCCCGTGTGTGTGTGTGTGAGTGTGTGTGAGTGTGTGTGTGTGTGCTTACGGAGGGGTATTTATTTTAATAATTACATTAAAGCTGATACTGTTTATGTTTTTGGTGTAATGGGAAAAGATGCATAAGAGGCTTGAGAAAGAAGATCCGTGCCAAGAAATGTGCTCGGGTTTTCCCAAATCACCCACGGGCGCAAAAACTTTTAGCATCAGGGGGTCTGGTTGGGTGTTCTGGTAATTTCTCTTTGTATCTAAAAAGGGAAAAAAAAATATTTTCTTCCCCTTTTCACCCACGTCTGATCTACTAAAGTCGTTCCCAGGTTCAGAGCTCAGACCCGTTTCTACACTTTATTCACATGCGAGAGTGAAAGGCTGTAAATTAATCGAAAGTGTATAAAAAGTACACTTACACAGCATCAGCAGTCTGACGGTTTGGTAAGACTCTATTGTCTGTTGTGCAAGTGTTAGGGTATAGTTTGTAGAAAGCATTTTATATATATATATAGGGTTAGAGATCCTGTGTACGCTTAATGTTCATATCTGTTCTTACAACTTTAGACACGTTTATGGAAAAGCTATGTGAACGTCACGTGTTAATGATCACATGGAAAACGTGACATTTACCATTTACCCACGTTTTTATACACATCACCTGTACATTTCGCATGCAGTGGAATTTCACGTGATTTTTACACATGTCTTACACAATCCCTTGAATCTCTCTCTGTATGTATGTTTGTCTGTCTCTCTGTGTGCGTGTCTCTCTCTGTCTCTGTCTGTGTGTCTCTTTCTGTCTGTCTCTCTCTGTGTCTCTTTTTCTCTGTCTCTCTCTCTCTGTGTCTTTTTCTTTCTGTCTCTCTGTGTCTCTCTTTCTGTCTGTCTCTCTCTTTCTCTCTGTCTCTCATTGTCTCTTTATCTCTGTCTCTCTCGCTGTGTCTCTTTTTCTTTCTGTCTCTATTTCTCTTTCTCTCTTTGTTTCTTTATCTCCCTCCCTCTCTCAGTCTCTTTCTGTGTCTCTCTTTCTTTTTGTTTCTCTCTCTCTTTCTGTCTGTCTCTCTCTCTCTCTCTCTGTCTCTTTCTCTCTCTTTTTCCCTGCACTCAGATATGAAAGGCTACAGAGGGACAATAAAATGATATTTAAATGCAAGACTCTCTCTCTCTCTCTCTCTCTCTCTCTCTCTCTCTCTCTCTCTCTCTCTCTCTCTCTCTCTCTTCCCTTCTCAGAGATAGTTTTTCCCTCGCTGAATGTGAGCTCCCGTTTCCTGATAAATGGTGAATGTCTGCGATTTTTACATTTATCTTGCAGAAGCAAGCAGCCAGTATAAAATTGTGTGTGTGTGTGTGTGTGTGTGTGTGTGTGTGTGTGTGTGTGTGTGTGTATCCTAAATGCCAGTTACAGTGAGATATTTCTGCATTGATTTACAGCATTGAGACTCAATTTGGCCCCGAATTACAGATTTCTTTAAAATCGTAATACAGATTATTACCTTTCTATAGATTAGGGTTTTTTTTTCTGTAGACAGGTGGAAGTGTGTGTGTGTGTGTGTGTGTGTGTGTGTGTGTGTGAGGGTGTTTAGACATATCCAGGCTTGGCTTTATCCTCAGATCTACAGGTTCAGTGGGTCAGGAGGTCACGGGGTCGCTGTCTGCCCGAGTAAACATGAGCGAACCTGTGCTGGTAGCTCCAGCCATTTGGATGGCGTCACTTTCTCCAATGTGCTTCCTGTTAGTTCCACATGCCGGTGTGACAGGTGCGTGGACGTGATTAATACCGCAACAGCTTCTTACTCGCTTACATGCCACACTCACATGCTCTCGTTTTCTCTCACGCTCATCGGCACCCCACCGGATAAAATCCCCCAAAACCCTCAGAGATTTTCCCCCCCTTTGAGATCAAATTCTGTGCCTTGGATATTTAATATGGACGTCTTTGGATGTCCATAAAACGGTTCTTACATAAATGAAAGAGGCTTGATGAGGATTTAAAATGATTTCAGGGAAGGATGATATTGTGCTATGAGTCTATCATGGCTTTGGAACACTCTCAGAAATAAAGAAGTACTTATCCTCGTCATACTTGGTATCATAAAGCAGACATTTTGTGTACTTTTAATATGAATATTATACCAGGACACATTTCTAAATGTATTTTAATGCACATTATTAGGCACTAGTGACCTCTGGTGTACCTTTAAAACTTGCTGAACATACAGTAGGGATGTATTTTGTTCAGTGGTTTGATATGAAGCTCACAGGACAAACGAAGACAACATTAATTTAACCTATGGAAGTGTGCAGTTATTTTATGAACTGCTTGGTCAGGGTCGTGGTGACTTGTATTCTAAGTTTGTTGTTTTGTGTGTGTAAAAAAAAAAAACAATCCCAATTTTAGTTGATACTGATTATCTGTCCTTACAGGATTTCACAGATATTTTTTTTGTGATCGTTGTGGCCAAAAACGTTTGCTTTTGCTGCGGATTTTTAAAAAAAACATTGCGATGCAACTTGCGGAGTTTTTTGTACTTTTTTTGCGGAAAACTATTTCGCAATTGCGTGAAATGGTTTCGCACGGTCTTTCACGGTGATGTTTGTTGGTAAATGAATCCTTTTAGCTGTACTCGTGTTCGATGCACGTAACTCAAAGAAGGCTTCGGCTTCGGCTTTGGCTTTGTCTCGCCCCAAACCTGCGGTAAATCTAAAAACTTGCAAGCTCCTCCTACCGTTAAATCCCACTGTTAAATCCTGCAGGGACTGGATTTTGAACTGAAGTGATGTAGCTTAGGTTGAGGAACTGTCAGAGTTAGAACTTGTTTTAACTAGGCCACGCCTACTTCAGGATTTAATGCTGCGGTTCACTTGTACTCGTACCTTTGAACGTTCCATGTCTGTTTTTCTGAGTTCCTGAGATCAAAATGTCATATTTGTCTGCCTAGTCGCTGAATTTATATTTGATAAACATCTACATGAATTATTGCTGCACAGTTAACGACAAGACATGACGTATAACATGACTCACCTGTCTCGTTCATGTTTGCTCATGAATATTACGTCACGTTGGTCTTATCACATTAGGATATTTGGCCTGAAATGATCAGAATTACGTTACAAATTTAAACGTACTGAGCTGTTAAAATGTTGACTGCCATATTGGTGTGCTGTTATAGTGCTGTGATGTTAGGTGTGTTTATGTCAGAGAACTCGAGCGAGGTGGATATTGGAGTTCCTGACTTGCAGTTGAAGTTGAACGGCTGTACCTTCTGTACTTTTGCATGTCGGAGATCGGGTTTGTTTCATATACAGTATAATAGCATTGTTTAACACTCCTAGTCTAAACGCTAATTAAATTACAACATGCACCTTCCGCATGTAAACACTAAAGGAACAAGGAAAGATTAGGAAAAGTACAGTCTGCTACCTTTTCTTTCTGAGAGTGTAGGTACAACGTGATCAGATTGTATTGTTTCAGCTCGAGTATCACTCGGTTCTTGAACACCCTCACCATCCTCTGATTAGGAAGTGTGTGTCGGCCATGGCGCTCATCTGGAAGCATCCCTCTGCTCCCTGCCTCCAGCTGAGAGCTATTTCACTATTTATTTACATGTGATTATGGCTATGAGGGCCAGATATTAACACTGTCAAGAATAATTTGACCTGACATTTTTCACTGGGACGCCCCCCTGCTGTCTTCAGCAAACAACCCCCCCACCACCACCCACCCCCACTGTGGGTTCTTCCTCAGTTCCTTTACTATGCTCTCTCTCTCTCTCTCTCTCTCTCTCTCTACCACAGCCATGCTGAAAGCACTCATCCAGTATCATAAAATGTGCCGTTTAATTTCTGCGAAGTGAGAAGTGTGTGTGTGTGTGTGTGTGTGTGTGAGCTCCTGTTCCTGGTGGCTGAATCCATCCCGCAGCCACTCAAGCATATCACTAGCGGAGAATAGAGGATTGCGCTCCACGCACTCTGCAATTGCTCCCCAATAGAAGACACATTAACCTCTGGTTCTCTGCCGAACACACTGCCAGCGTTTAGAGAGCGAGTCGGCTCATTCCCAGCTCGTGTCCCTCACTTTACACACTTTACACTTCGCCGCCTTGCCTCCTGCCCCATGAGAGCGAAAGAGCAATAGAGCACAGACCTTTTTACAGCTTCTGTCTGCTCCCTGACACACACACACACACACACACACACACACACACACACATTCTTTGACCTTATACATTAACAGATAGTGACAGTTAATATGGGCCTGTGCGTTAAAGGTGCAATAGTTGATTTTTTAGAAAATAATCTGGGAAAATATAGATGAAAAAAACCCTGTTTAAGCCATGGCATGAGCATCAGGATGTTATGATGCCGAGAAAAGCCGTTCGGAAAGCTGCGGTCCAGCCCGAGAACAATTCTCTGTGTTTACCGGTCCCTCCACAATTGACGCAAAATCAAACAAACTCCGCAATATTCAGAGGAGATTATTACTGCAGATTTTCCGCGGGTCACGTGACGTCATTACGACACGCATTCAGCCGAAGCCCTCTTCAATTCACGTGCGTCGAACACGAGTACAGCTAAAAGGTCTAGTTTACCAACAAACATCACTGCGAAAGACCGAGCGAAACAATTTTGTGCGATTGCAATTTCACCAATTTAAGTAGTCACAAAAAAGCACAAAAAAATTCCGCAAGTTGCATGGCAAAGTTTGAACAAACTGGGTGAAATCTTGTGCAGACCGTTTTACATTACTTCTGTTATTTTTCGGGGTTTTTTATAGACACACCCCTAACCCCGCCTCCATTTCAGTCTATTGGGAAAGGAAAACTGTGAGCAAAAAAACAAAACTCATCTACAGAACAAGCTAGGCTAGATATTTAGCTGATACTAGCTACTGGTGAGAGCTTTTACCAACAAACATCATATATATGTTCATCATACATATATCATAAAAATGCACTCCAGCAACTTTTTGGGGGGAAAATAAAAAGAAGTCATGTGACACGTCCTCCATGTTTGTTTCTCTCGGTTGCTCCTGAATTTGAAACCTGATTGGTCAGGAACAAAAAAAAAAGAGTTTGTCTTTTCTAAAACAGCAAACCTCCCAATAAGACTTCATGTGAAACATTTGATGGCGGTTGAAATGAGAAACAACCTAAAGTGGTACAGTCCATGATTTTGAATGGAAAATGATTTATTGTGATATCTATAGCCTAGTCTTTCAAAATGATCCATTCCATCTGCAGTGGCTTAAATTTCAACGTTAACACACAGCTCCGTGTGTGTGTGTATGAGAGAGAGAGAGAGAGAGAGAGAGTGAGTGACTGTGTTGGTGGTGTAGAACAGGAGTGTATTAGAGGATATTAGCGAGCTGGCCGTTCAGAGGAAGCCATATGCGCTGGGTTTGATGCCGTTAGCGGGCCGTGAGGAGTGACAGCTTGTTCCAGCAGTCGCTAATCGCTCTCATCTGTGCTGCACTTGTCAGTGCCCAGATTCTGTCAGTGCCAATCAGACGCCTAATTGAACACAATTATCACACCTTGCCTTCATCGCTTCAGCATCTCCTGGGTCAGTCTCTATTTCCTTTCCTCATCTCTCTCTCTCTCTCTCTCTCTCTCTCTCTCTCTGTCCTCGACGGAAGCTTCTTTTCACTTTTGATTAATGTGCTGTGGCCAATTAAGGCGCTGACGCCCACCGCTGCCCCCGTCATCTGCTCCCTGCCACCAGTCGGCTTGGCTAGGCACTCCCAGGCTGCTTAATTGCCCCGCGCTCGACTTCCACCGTGACCAAAAGCCCCCTAATTGAATTTATGCAACCACTGTTATTTTTAAATAGTCATTTTGTCTCCTCAGATGGGGGCTGTGCTGTGTGTGTGTGTGTGTGTGTGTGTGTGTGTGTGTTGGGGGGAGGGGTGCGGTCCACATTTCTGCAGGCTAGACTTGTGTGATTATGGGTTGATGATTTTATTGCTGGAAGCTGCTTTTACATTTTCACATCACTAAATAAAGTGTTCATAGGAAACACGTAATAGGTTTTATATCGTCTGAATATTCCGTTAAGTAGCATTACTTACTGCAGTAGTTAACTTGTAGGCTAGTTCAGCATTAATACACCTTTAATAACGTTAATAAAGTAACACAGTAACTTAGCTCACGTCATGAAAGTGTTGATTCAAGTAGCATCAGTTCATTTACAGCATTTCTAAATGTTCGTTAAAGATTATCCAAATGTTATGTTGTTTATGATGAGGAAGTGATTTCACTCTCTGATGCAGGTTTGGCTAATTTTGGTTTGATATTTTAAAAATTAAATAAATAAATAACACATGGTTGTTAATGGTACTGTTGGTGTATTGATGCCAAAGTGAATGGGTTGTTAATAGATATGGCACTGATCTAATGAAATTAAAGAAACGTGCTTATTGTGTTTGTTTATTTATTTATTTACTCAAAAACTCTTACTCCTTTTTACACCATTAACCCACATGAGTCTCTCTCCGGTTTCATGCCGCCTATCAGCTCGGCCAATCAGTGATTATCGTTCTGCTCCTCTCCGATAACTCTCAGCAGCTCAGACACACTCGGGCGTCTCACACACACACTCGGGCGGCGGATTCTCCGCGGTTCTCCACCCTGACCTCTGTTAAACTTGAAGGTACCACCGGAGGGCACTGAGGACTCGAAAAGGGGGAGTTTGTGGTGACAAAAGTCCCCATAATCCACTGTGGGCCAGATTAGGAGTGTGTGTGTGTCTGTCTGTGTGTGTGTGTGTGTGTGTGTGTGTGTGTGTGTGTGTGTGTGTGTGTGTGTGTGTGTGTATTAGGAAAGAAGGGTTCTGCTGCTATCTCCTCTGCAGGCTGACGGCCCTCGGGCGAATTCAGTAACTCAGTCCTACAGAAGTCTTTGTACTCAACACTTCAACACTTCACCAATCAACAAACCTGTGTGTGTGTGTGTGTGTGTGTGTGTGTGTGTGTGTGTGTGTGTGTGTGTGTGAGAGAGAGAGAGAGAGAGAGAGAGAGAGAGAGAGATATTGAATAGCTCTTTTATATGATACCGTATATCATGCATTTATTTATTTTATTGTATCTCCCATAAGCTCTTTAATAAGCTATGGGGGGATAAATATAGGATTTTTGACTGTTATTGTTACAATAGTTAACTTATATACAAAATACAAAATAAATCTTAAAATGCAGTTTAATAAATTGCAGAATAAATAAAAGATATAGAAATAACCAAATGTTAAATAAATAAGAAATATAAATAAGGCTGTTGTATATGGCATGGGGGAACAAACTGAATGTTTTTGACTTCTAACATGAAGTTGTAAAAATATAAAACAAACAAATAGATAAATAAGCTAAAAAATAATGTACAAATCTGTTTAATAAATAATGAGTAAGAATATATCAGTAATAAAATGTTTAATGTAATTAAGTAAGTAAATATGTAAATGAAGCTGTTTTTTACAGCATGGGGAAATAAACTTTAGGTTTTTGACTCTCATTGTTACTCAAATGTGCTTACAAAGAAAATAATGAAAAAAATGACAAATGACTGAACAAATGAATGAATAAATAAACAAGTTAGTTTGAAAAGCTGTTAAATAAACAATAAATAAAACTAAATGGGATGTGGGAACACATTTAGGATTGTTGACCCTTATTGTTACTAAAGTGTATTTACAAAAGAAAGAATATTTACAAAACGATTGACTAAATGAATGAATAAATATGTTCAAATTAAATAGTCAATTAAAATAGTCAATAAGAAATAATTAAAAGCCTATGGCATGGGAGAATTTATTTAGGATTTTTTTCACTCTCATTTCTTCTAAAGTAGAGAACAAAGGCGACGAATCTACAAATGAAGAAGCAAACAAATGAATATGTTAAAAGGCTGACAAATGAATAAGAGCTACATATGTGAAATTAAAAAAAAAGTAATAAATAACAAAAGAGATAGAACATATAGGATGGTGGACTAAATGCTGGATTTTTGATTATCATTGCTACTGACGTGGAGTTCCTTCAAACTTTGAATGAACAAATAAATAAATAAACAAACATACAAATAAATAAATAAATAAATAAGCAGCGTACTTATAATTCTCATTCCCACTTGTGAAAATGTCATCTAGCTTCCACTTACATTTATAGCATAATAATTTTATAGTGTCTAATTTGACTGCTCGGTGTGTGTGTGTGTGTGTGTGTGTGTATGGACGGAGTGAAAGCCTGGCGTTTTGTCTGTGTGTTTGTTTATCTAAAAGGATGCACATTGTATCAATTTACACTCGTGCTTTAGAGACGCCGTAGGCTGTGAGCTCTCAGAAGTTGGGAGAATTAATTAGTTTTTTTTCCCTCTTCGTATTAGGACTTATTGAGTAATCTATGAGCAGAGAGAGAGAGAGAGAGAGAGAGAGAGAGAGAGAGATGGGTGTGTGTTGAGACGGGCACTTGCCCCGAGGCTGTGTGCTTCTACACTCTGCAGTCCTGGCAGCGGTTATCTACACAACACAGCTCATCAAAGTCACACGAAAGAGAGAGAGAGAAAGAAGGAGAGAGAGAGCGCAAGAGAGAGAGTGAGACTGGGGGACGGGAGGGGAGGAGGTTGTGAAGTGTGTGTGATAGCCACGAGGTGCTCATCTTTATCCCTCTCCAACTTGAGATGATCCAGATAAAACATGGTATCAGATTAAGACTCGGGATGCTATTGATTTGTGTTTTTTCAGCCACGTGAGCATCCCCAGGTGACAAGACGTGTCTAATCAGATCTCAGGTGAAGGAGATAATCTCACTGCATCCGTAAAGGTTAAACAACTTCTCCTCAACCTTCTCATGGAACTTAGCTTGTTACTTGCTGTAGTTTTTTACACACACCAAGCATGTAGCTCACTTCACTATGCACAAAGTTTTCACTCCTTTCTACCCATCGATAGAGACCTCCCTAAGACCACCAGTGTGTGTGTGTGTGTGTGTGTGTGTGTGTGTGTGTGTGTGTTTTGGTACGAGTGTACAACTGTGAGGTTTGGGTTTTTAACCCTGTGTTTCTGACCAGCATTGAATATTTTCGGTTGCTGGACTGTTTCTCAACAGTGACATCTAGGTGTGGAAAACACTTGTACCATCGTCATCATCATCATCATCATCATCATCATCATCACATACACACATACACACATGGCTGTTTAATGGTGAAGGAGTTTTAACTTTTTGGATGAAGAAGAAAGAAAAGGAAAAAGAGGTCGGCCTCGCACTTCCAGTTTCGGGCTCCATCCCAAATGCTGGTGTAGTGCACTCATGGCCGCTTTAACAGGAAATTAGCATTAGTATTAGATCTGCCTGTCATTTTAACCTGTAAAATAATCTGCATATAAATGTAACATCAAAACCTAGATCCTGTCTGGCATTTAGCTCTCTTAGCTCTCGGTACATACATTAAGTGTTTTCAATTTCTTAGCCCCCTATAAGTGTCCTACTACTTCTATGATATGATTGTAGGATTCAACATGGAACCTCCAAAGGTTCCTCCAGAGGGACAAACTCCTTCAGGGTTCTAGATATATGTTATTTTTAAAGGATGAAAGAAAGAAGAAAAATGAATGGAAGGAATACACCCTTAGAGAGAGAAAAAAAAAAGGTTTTAGAGGGTTCTTGGTCTTATGAAGGTTCCTTTTCATGGAGGAATGGGGTGCAGGGAGGCTAATACTTTGTGTACAGAAGCAGATGGGCAACAAACTCATCTGGAACCAAATACATGTTCTTCTGAGGGTCTATTCTGTGATATGTGTGCATATATTTATACAGGGTTCTGAGGTCTGTGCTCCTAAGAGTGCTTCTGTATTAGAAAGTGCTCCATGTACAGTAGAACCATTCTAGTACACCCCTGAAGAACTCTTGAAGTGTACTATATCCAGTAGAACACTTTTCGAAGGAGGAAAAGAATCCATATTATCCCATGCATATGTTACGGACCCTTCAAGAACCACCTTTGAGTAACACCAGGCAAAATGTTAAACTCCTGATCTACGTATTATGAAATTTAAAAAAGAGTTTTTCAGTGGTTCTTTACGCCTCCGAAAGGATTCTACTTGAACCCTGTGTGTAAGTAAAGCACTTTGTTGTAGGGTTCAAATGTTTCTTCAGAGAGACAGTGAAACATCACACATCTTCATGAGTGTGTTACACAGCGCTGTAGCGTGTAGTATTGCCTCCTCATGGCTCCGGCATTCCCAGTTCCTCTTCCACCTGTGTCTCAACTGGACCGACCATGGATCTCCAGCATACATGAATCCATGTCCCATACATGCTCCATGTGTGTGTGTGCGTGTGTGTGTGTGTGTGCGTGTGTGTGTGTGTGTGTGTGTGTGTGTGTGTGTGAGAAGTCCTACTAATAGAATTACCATTCGGAAATGGCTAACCGATGTGCCTCAAGTGTTTCCCATTTCCTAGGAGAAGCCTTTGTCAAATATTAAAAATAATACGTTTCCTCCAGAGCATCAAGGATCTATATATGTATGTACGTGTGTGTGTGTGTGTGTGTGTGTGTGTGTGTGTGTGTGTGTGTGTGTGTGTGAATGTGTGTGTCTAAGCAACTCCTTGATGGACTAATTGGTTTAGCAGGCAGGGAGGCCAAAGGGCAGCACAGCGTAGCCGATTCAACACGAACCTGATGTGAGGAGAAAGAGAGAGATCGTGTGTGAGGCATCTTTCTATCCTCTCTCTCCATCTCTCTCTATCTCTCTGTCTCTATTTCTCACTCTCTCTCGCTCTGTGTCTTTCTGTCTCTCCCTCTCTCTCTCTCTCTCTCTCTCTCTCTGTGTCTTTCTGTCTCTCTCTGTCTCACGCTCTGTCTCTCTCTGTCCTCTTTCTCCATCTCTCTCTATCTCTCTGTCTCTCTCTCTCTCTCTCTCTCTCTGACTCTCTCTCTGTCTCTCTCTGTCCTCTTTCTCCATCTCTCTCTATCTCTCTCTCTCTCTCTCTCTCTGTCTCTCTGTCTCTCTCTCTGTCTCTCTCTCTGTCTGTCTGTCTCTCGCGCTGTCTCTCTCTGTTTCTCTCTCTCTCTCTTTCTCTCTCTCTCTCTCTCTCTCTCTCTCTCTCTCTCTCTCTCTCTCTCTCAGGGCCTTATGTCCCTGAACATGTCTCATAAACCTCTTAAATATACTGCGGGTTACAGATGTACCATTTGTTTATGGAACTGACGCAGAGCATTAAGAACACTTTCCCCTCAGTTCGCTTTGTCTGTCTCACATCTGGCGTTACTCGAAATCTCAATATTGTACAACTTGAAATTCCTTCATACCTTCCACGGCATTGTACAGCCTGTGTACTGTACAGCAGTAAAGCAGTCAAGCTGGAAAGCACCGACGTGTTTCGTTAACGTTAACCATCACGTTACCTCACGTTAACGATCGCACGACTCGCGTTCGGTTTTTAGTCACTTAATATGTTATATCCCCCCCCCCACACACACACACATTTTTCACCTTAATTCCTTTACATGCAGTCCATGTGGTTTTCTACTCCACATGATTCATTATTTTTCACAGATTCATCCATTTTCACAGCATCACCCTCGTGCATCGTTGTTCTACAGTACACGTGATCGCATATCACTCGCTTAATCACATGAAAAACTCATCAAATCTTTGTCGAGCATCATATTCTCCCATGCATATAGAGGAAAGTAAAACTCCCAGTCCTGATGCACACCTGTAATTCAAATCTCAAAGACTGTGGTAATATATTTGTTTTTCTTTCACAGCAGTCACATTTCTGTGCATTTTCACCATTATTTTATGTATATATAGTATACATACTGCATAGCACAAAGGTAAAAACACCAACTCCACCCCTAAACTTGACCGTAAGCCGAATTGTTAATATTGTGCAAATTTGCAAGTAATATGACTCACAAAAATGTCCTGTGTCCTAATTCAAACAATTCACTTTACTTTAAAACACGTTTTACTTTAAAACACTTTTTTTTTTAATCTTAACTTTATACATATTCGAGTAGCATCTTACACTTTTTTTAATGCAAAACCCTATGTTTTCGCTTTCAACTCTAATTTTCCTTTTTTTTTTTTTTTTTTTACAATCCTTTATATGCAAATGTAATATATATAAAGTTAAACAGCTGTGGATTTGTGATCTGTTGTATAAAGCGCGGTGTAATTCGGTCGAAAAACAAAAAGGCACGTTCATGAACGGGTGCTTGGCTGGATCTGTCTTGACTTGTTATTATTCATGAGCAGGGGATTGTGGGATGCCTGGAGGGTGGGATTAAGTTCTCCCTCAGCGCTTGTTGAGCTGCCTGGCCGCCGCCCGTGCCCTGCCTGGGAGTCCATGCTGTCCCGGTGCTCTTTTACTCTTAATACATCTCTGGAAGAATTTCTAGGGTGACATTTAGTGTGTGTGTGTGTGTGTGTGTGTGTGTGTGTGTGTGTTGATGGATAAATTCCAAGCCACTCATTAAACAAACAGTGGAGCTTTTAAGATCTTCACGTCATGCAACTCTTCAGCAATATTATTTGTAATTATTTCTTATCTACAGCGGCATCCATGAGAACGGATAAGAATTTCATTGTGCGTTGTAGTTTGTGGACATGACAGTAAAGTTCTTCTTGAAAAGTTCTTAAAGTTTATGCCTGACTCACAGAGAACTCAGATCGGACGTTTTAAGTGTCATTTGCTTTATTCCGCCATGTCTCTGCAGGTGATGAGCATCCTGAGCAACCCCAACGCCGTGCCCACTCAGCCACAGCATGACTTCCCCATCTCACCGCTCCACAGCAGCCTGGACGCCTCCGGCTCCATCTCGGCCAGCTGCAGCCAGCGCTCGGATCCCATCAAGAGCGTGGAGAGCCTGGCCTCGTCCCAATCCTACTGCCCTCCTACTTACAGCGCCACCAGCTACAGCGTGGACCCCGTTACGGCCGGCTACCAGTACAGCCAGTATGGCCAGAGTGAGTACCGCTCCTGTCCGCATCATCCTGACCAGCAGTTCTAATACCTTATCGTTTCTATAGCAACAGCTCGACACTTGTATTTTTAAAAAAAAAAAAATTTTCAACCAAGTGCAACCGTTGACTTGTTGAAGGACACATTTAACATTTAGCATTTAGCATTTTTGGAAGGAGTCTCCAGTGTCAGCACTTTCTCAGTAACATGACTAAGTGTGTGTTTTTTTTGTCTTATTAACGTCAAGAGATAGAAAAAAAATAGGCTGGGAGTGAGGAAACGACTGTTTATGTAAGTGATAACAGGAACGTGTTTCTCAGATGTTTTGCAACGTTAAATGGATAAAAAAAAAAGTACGAAGTGTCGTTCTTTAAAAAAAGAAAAAATCACTGCAGCGTAAGAGGAATAAAACACTTCCGGGTGGTAACAGTAACTCTGCTTCTTCACACCACTCCATCATTGATTATTTTCCTCCAGCAGCACAATGTAGCATGTTTTATTTCTTCCACCTTTCTCCCGGAGTGGCCCATACTTCATGTTTACTCGAAATATTTAGTAATACAGAGTCACGATATAATCTAGAAGGTTACAGCGTCTCATATTAGCTGCAAGTGCAATCAACTTGACTTTCTACCACCGGGCAAAAATAATTGTTTTGTTTAAGGGTGGTGGAAGTGGTGAACGTGTCGATCGATGGCTGTGTCTCTTTCACTCCGTGACCCCTGTGGCCAGAGGAACACACACATGCTCCTGATAAAGATCCTATCCATGTCCCGGGGCTCCTCGTTTAGTCACACTCCACTCTGCTCGGCTGGGGAAACGGGCACCGGGCTGCTTCAAAGCGCACCAAGTACCCTCGGGGGGGTTAGTGTCCTCTTAGCCACCTCTCTCACCTTCCCTCACACACACACACACACACACACACACACACACACACATATACTGCAGGCCAGGAAAGGACTGATTGATTTAATTAACATAATCAGTGGCTGGTGTTGACACCGGGGCCAAACTGCAGCGCTTCTGCTCGCTGCCTCGGTGTGGAGTGCAAGTGAAGTGTGTGTCCTCAATGTGTGTGTGTGTGTGTGTGTGTGTGTATGTGTGTGTGTGTGATGTTGGATCGATAGGAAGGTGGATCACTGTGGGAGGCAAGCTGATGAGCGAGTGTCAGGTTAATTATCAGAGAGATTGAGCGACGCGAGCCGCTTAATGACGGCAGAATGAATGGAAGGGCTTTGATGAGGAGTGTGTGAGGCATGAAATCCGAGATGCCAAGAGTAATAAAGAGTGGCACACACACACACACACACACACACACACACACACACACACACACACACACACACGCACACACGCACACACACACACGTCTCCAGTGAGTGACAGCATGGGTTCATGCTTCAGCTATGCCAGTGTCATCAAGTGCTGCCAACAGACAGGAAAAACGGTGATTTGTCGCTGGGAATACTGGTGATCAGTAAATGGATGTCGGGAACAATGGTGGTCAGTGATTGGTCATCGGGAATAATGCTGATCACTGATTGGTTGTTGGGAACAAGAGTGATAAATAGTCAAAAGTCACTAAATCTAGAGACAGTAAGTTAGCAACGCTGGTGTGGAGACAGATTATATCTAAGAATCTAAGAATCTGGTAGGCCAGTATTTTTCCTTTAACACCCTTACCAGCAACGTGATTGGCTCTTTCTTTTTATGAAAAGGCGGGACTTGCGTAATACAGTGCTATCCCTGTCCCGTACTCATATAGGATATAGTGAGAATAATGACACAACTAAGCACACAACTAATGAGTGTGTGTGTGTGTGTGTGTGTGTGTGTGTGTGTGTGTGTGTGTGTGTGTGTGTGATTTTCTAGGTGCAGTCGACTACCTGGCTAAAAATGTCAGTCTGTCCACCCAGAGGAGGATGAAGCTGGGAGATCACTCTGCAGTACTCGGCCTGCTGCAGGTGGAGACGGGACAGGCCTACTGATCATCTCACCACACACTCTCTCACACACACACACACACACACACCCTCACACACACACACCAGCAGATCTGCTTATTAAGTGATCTACTTGTAATTCTCTAACACTTGTGTGTGTGAGAGACTTCCAGCCTGATGTCCCTGGTGTTTAAGCGAGAACTCGTCTGATAAAGAGGACAGGCTTTTATTTCTGACCGTGTCTCTTCCTGTACTGTATATACTCATCTATGAAGTCAGACGTCATTAAAAATTGTTCATTTTTTTTATTAGTACTCTCCTGATAATGATATTTCTCCTCTTCCTTGTTGTTGTAATTATGATTAACACCTTTGTTTTCGCTATGAAACACAACACCGACCGGATCTCATGCAAAAATCCGTCGAATAATTTTATGATTTAAACAAACATCATCATCATCATCATCATCATCATCATAATGAAGCTGTATGAAAAGCTATGAGTGCAAATCCCTTCATTCCTTCATGTCTTCGTTCTCTCTGAATTTGTGCTCGTCAGACCGTGACATTCCTTTCCCGTTCCCAAATTTCGGAACTCTGTACTCTTAATGTGAAACGGTGCGCATTGACGAGCTTTCCTATTTCGCTTTACATTCCAGAAGATCTTGGGAAGTCTGACTGAGGATCTTCTCCTGGGAATTTACGTCATCGCTTGTGAGACAAATGTTCTCTTCGCTACTCTTCTCCCTTAGGAAAGAGGATTTGTGGGATATAGGCTCTGTTTGTGAGGTCCTATGGACAACCAAAATCTTTCGATCTCTAAATCACTAAACTCTTCACATTAAAGACTCCCCTCGAGCGAAGTTAAATATGCATCTACAGTACTGCATGTATGTAGGCCTGGTAAAAATCACGTTTTGAGAGAAACAAGGTGTTTCAGAACCTGGTTTCACCTCCTAAAGACTCAGAAGCACTTTGCTTAGACAGCAGATGAAGGACTTTCGTGTACCTACACTGAACTTTGACCTCATCTACTATTATTACTGAATTATTCCACTGCAGTTACTTCCTGGATTCTTCCTTTGTATAAATAACATAGAGCAAAAAAAATGTAAATGCTTTGTAATTTAATGCAACAGTTTTCATTATCAGCAAAAAAAAAAAAAAAATTGAGTGAAAAGTAAAATTTTAGAAATATTTACACAAATTTCGGAAGTTGTTAGTATTTGGTTCGTCCCGTTTTCTGCTTTAATGACAGCATGAGGGATAAGACTCGAAGAAAATCCATCTTTTTTCGGCTACAAAAACTTCACATGATCAATATCATACATTTGCTTCGGTTTAAATAATGAAGAAATACCGCAGGATCTTCAATATTCTGAATATTTAGCATTTTAAATTTTGTTTTAAAATTGTAAAACCTTCTGTCTTCAATTAAACACTTAAACATATGATCCCAGATTTTCAGTGTGGTCTTGGATATTTGGAACTGATAGCCTATAATAATAAAATAAACAATGTCTTGGCCTACATGTATACGAACAAACACCTTTACTCATGTGGTGTTTGGATCACGTCAGAACGTCGGAGTGCCGGTTTTTTTCCAGATCCGAATCCCTGTGTTCACACACACTTCCGCAAATCGAATCCTCATCTCAGTTGCTAAAGGGCAGAGGTGAAAGTGCAACATCACATTCTCTCTCTCTCTCTCTCTCTCTCTCTCTCTCTCTCTCTCTCTCTTTTTCCTTTCCTTTCCTTTTCTCTCTCTCTTCCTTTCTTTCTTTCTTTTCACTTCCCGTTCTTCATTCAGACTCTTTCTTCAACTTTCTTTAAAGACGGTCCGATCTTTGACCTTTGTATAGCCTTTCCAGCTTATTTATATTTAGTTGCCCGTGAAGGAAACTGTACAGTAAAACACGCAGATTGTATTTGTTTTGTTTATGAAGAGTATGTTTTATACTAAACCAAAAAAACAAAACAATTATGTCCGATAGTAGATGAAACAAGGGATTTGGTTTTTTCGTCTTTTTTCCTTTTTACATTTGTTTACTTTACTTTTTAATTGATATGTAGGCTTTTTTCATTTAAAAAATACAGTACTTTGTCAGAGTGTGGGTTTATTCTTTTTTTCTGTTCTTATGTTTTATTTCCATGATGATGGAAAAATTTTTTGCTATAATATGAAACAGCATTCCATAAATTCCCAAAAAATTGTGAAATATATATATAGTATATATTATGTTTGACTCTTCCTGGCCACTACACAAACTGACATCGATCACATGGACGCCGATGATAAGAACTCAACATTTTCAGTTTGCAGATGTGAATTTTTATTTTATTTTATTATTACTTTTTGGAACAGAGACGTTTGTTTGATTGTTGTGGAATATATCTGGTAGAAAAACACAGCCATGATCGGTGCTACTGCAGCTCCGGCGCTGAAGAACTCCTCATGAAGCCTCAACATATCAAGACACTGCGAGTAGTTGTTGACTGTTTAGATGATTCCTTTGCCCCTGATTGTGTACATTTTATAAATAAACAGAGAATCAACTCTTAGCTTAGACCATCCGTGGCTAACGTGCGCTAATCGACATTTGGATATTAAAAGTGTATCTATTTCCTCCTGAAACCCCTGAAACCAATCACTTAAACCTATCACTTAGGATTTGTGTTTATGCTTTCTTCCATTTCTGTTTAGCATGTGCGTCTGTGTGTGTGTGTGTGTGTGTGTGTGTGTGTGTGTGTGTGTGTGTGCGCGTGTGTGTGTGCGCGTGTGTGTGTGTATACATTCCCATGGTATAATTTATTCTGCTGTATGATGTAATAGATTAGTGTGAAACTTGTATTTGGTATTTACTACTTTGGTGTCTTTCCTGTAACACTGGCATAAATGTTACTGATTAAAGATCTAAAACAGAAAGAAAAGAAAAAAACCCTGCTTGTATCATGAGTTTATAATTTTATAAACATGACGATGCTTCAAATGCAAATACAAATGCATCTTTAAAGAAAAGTCTGGTATGGATCTATAGGAATATAGGCCTAGTCGTTAACTGAAATACTGGGTCAGAATATTTAGCCTTCAACATAATGGTTTATAGATATAAATAGATATAACATCTGGTTTCATCTATTTGTATGATCACAAACAGCTATTTTTTTTTTAAAAGAGTTAACATTATGTCAATTTGACAGCGATCAAAATTTCCGCCCCCAAACCGGGATGAAACTTTTTCACGAGGTCCACGTGGCATTAATGTATTCTGGTTAAATATGTGCACAGCATGAATCGCTAATTTCTAATCTTCGTTATGTTTTCCTTCCATTTATCCACAAACTTTTCTGACTATGTTTATTGACTTAAAATCAATAGTTACTTGATGATTTCTGAATTTTGATATTAGGCCATTAAGACAATAGTTAATAATGAGCTTTCTCACGCTCGTAGTATGTTATTACTGAGAAATGTTACACAATACAACTTAAAATTGAACTACATGTTTATTAAGTGTTTGTTTGTAGCCAGACAAGGAGTTTGTAGTGATCTGTAATTCATCAGCTGACGTTTATCTATAATCATACAGTGGCACCCTGTCCAGGGTGTACCCCGCCTTGTGCCCGATGCTCCCTGGGATAGGCTCCAGGATTCCCCGCGACCCTGAAAAGAATAACTCAGGGGCAAAAATTCTAATAAACAGCGTTCTTTATTAACAGTTTTCTAAGCTTCCTTTTCACCTTTTCACAGGAGGAGGATGATGATGACTATGATGATGATGATGATGATGATGACGATGACATTCCATACCATTTCTGAAAGCTCATCTCGAAAAATTAATAGTGGTATGAGACTACCCAAACCTCAACTATTATTAACAAGCTAATATACTGATTCAGTAAGCAAGTCATTTCCACTACAAAGTACAAACAGTAGAACTATACAGAGAACTGCATCCAGAACGCTCTCCAAAATTCACACAGCTGAAGTCCCTACTTCCAGGTCAGGGAGCTGTCGATCAAGAATCTCACTCTGGCAGCACATTCATTAACCATGATTAGCGAAGACTAAGCGTTTTCTCTATGTTTTGGCCTTCTGTCCACACCGAGGTGATATTTTTGTCCAGCGATAACGGATGTCTATGGGCAGTCCTTAAGAGTCCTCCTCTCTGCTGCTCTGTGGTCAGTCGAGAACCGATCATCACTCCCGATTGGGTCTTGGAACCCAAAACACGAAGTATTTCCTACTTTATGGCACCGTAGTATCAAGATGTTGCTGTTTCCATTTTGAATTTGACAAATGGAGGGGGAAAAATCCAAATCTTTCAAAACAACCAAGGTCCAGACCTCTGTGTCATCATATCTCCTTTCATTTTTGTGCAGCGAACTCTTACTTTAATCTATAACATGATTAAAATAATATTTTTCGTCGGTCCCTGATTTTACATTCATGCTAATCGAATGATTTTCACTCCTAATTTAACGCACCTGATACACATAATCAGCCTTCAGGTGTGAGTCTGAGAATCAGGTGTGTGTGATTAGAGCTGTGATAAAAACAAATTAGGAAGTATGCTGCTTCCCAGTTCGCCTACTGTCCATCCTAAATAGTATCCGAAATTAGAATTAGTGTGTACCAAATCGAAGTATGGTGAAAAGGAACCTGGATGGTCTACTATTTCTGGTAGCTTTTCGTGTGGAACCATGGGCACTTTTTCAGTCAATATTGCCCACAATTCCTTGCACGAGGGAGGGAGGGAGTGAGGGAGGAGGAGTTTTGGTGAATTCAACCTGCAAACATGGCAGACGAGTGTAACATTGGTGATTTAAGTCATCTTCAGTATTTAAGTGTAAGAACATAAATGTTAAGCCGGTGACCGTGTGCGTAACTAAGCAACCACGTTCTCTTCCGTTCATTCTGACAGTAACACTTGTGTTTCCTCACTCTGGGGTCTGATGTGTGAGACCGCAGTGTCACACTGGAGAACCGTAAGGAGAACCCTGAGGAGAACTCTGAGGAGAACCCAGAGACTCTGAGGAGAACTCTGAGGAGAACCCAGAGACTCTGAGGAGAACTCTGTGGAGAACCTAGAGACTCTGAGGAGATCTCTAAGGAGAACTTTGAGGAGAACTCTGAGGAGAACCCAGAGAGTCTGAGGAGAACTCTGAGGAGAACCCAGAGACTCTGAGGAGATCTCTAAGGAGAACTTTGAGGAGAACTCTGAGGAGAACCCAGAGACTCTGAGGAGAACTCTGAGGAGAACCCAGAGACTCTGAGGAGAACTCTGAGGAGAACCCAGAGACTCTGAGGAGAACTCTGTGGAGAACCTAGAGACTCTGAGGAGATCTCTAAGGAGAACTTTGAGGAGAACTCTGAGGAGAACCCAGAGACTCTGAGGAGAACCCAGAGACTCTGAGGAGAACTCTGTGGAGAACCCAGAGACTCTGAGGAGAACTCTGAGGAGATCCCAGAGACTCTGAGGAGAACTCTGTGGAGAACCTAGAGACTCTGAGGAGAACTTTGAGGAGAACTCTGAGGAGACTCTGAGGAGACTCTGAGGAGAACTCTGAGGAGAAACCCAGCTCTCTGTGCTCCAGTGATGTGATCCACATTGAGTGTATTTTTGATGACCACAGCAACACGGCAGGATTAGCGTGTGGTTGACTACAAAAATATTGGCACCCTTCATGACAATAAGCAAGAATGAATATACAACATGACATAACACAGAAGCTGAGCTTTAGTCATATGAATACTTTCCTTAACACTGGTGTAAAAGTATTGGCACCCCCACTCTTAAGTTTGATGAGCCTATTCTTGTAATGTCTAACAAGTTTTTAAACTCTTCCTTTTTTCTTTTTTCTCTTTTTTTGCTTCAAATTTCTTGCATTTTTTTTCTTAATGGCCCAGATCATGTTTAATGTTCGTTGTTTTTTATTATTATTATTATTTCTAACATCCAGGAAAACAGGAATTGATCAAGGAGCAACAAAACAAAGCTTATAAATAAATAACAAATAAACATTAATAAATACTTTTACATGTTTGTTTGTTTTTTTTAAAAACATTTTAAAAATTGAGGATTGTCTTTCAGGCAACTTATGTAGGTATAATATTTGTTGTTTGTAATTTTTTTCTAACTATGTTTGTACGGTTCTCGTTTTCTGCATCCAAAGTTCTCCACCTCTCCTGTCTTTCCTGGTCCTCTTCCTGTGGGTTGCGTCCCAATCCACCATGCACCTCCGCTTTGTGGCTTGCCCCTCTCCTCTGCTTTGATGCTGTAATTGATTGACTACAGGACGACAGATAAACAGAACCCACAAGAGCCGATTCCTCTCGCTTCTTCTGGAAAGGTTCTGATAAAAAATAAATATTTTTTTTTTTAAAACCCTCTATATTGTGCACCGCACTTAGACGTAGAGCCGTTGAAGGTGCCTAGGTGCCACGGTGGCTTAACACTGGGACGTTTTCCCATCGGCCGTGGCTCGTGTCCTTCCCATAATGGGCTTGTTTAGATCACAGGGATGGAAATGAAACTCCTGAGCTCCAGGACGTGTGAGAGAGAGGAATGCCGGTGGGCCACTATCTCCTGGGAGGCATGCCTGGAAAGTGTGTGAGGTGAGAAAGAAGGACCTCGATTTGGATCTAATTGAGAAGTAAAAAAAAAAAAGGGCACCAATAATTGAGAAGGGACAGGCATGGAGAATGAGACGCCACTGCAAGACCTGACTCACTCAGACCTCAGAGTGAAGTTAATAAACTGCTTATTTGTACATAAGATCCCTCGGTTTGAACTTTGGCAGAGAAAAGCGAGGTGTGGAGGAGCAGCAGTTTAAATTTATACTTTTTTTAATTTTTTAAAAACAAGGTAAACAAAGTTTCCACAGAAGTGTTTTGATTCTTCTGCAAAAAAACGTGAGCGCTCTTTCTAATACGTTATCGTTTCTATAGTAACAACTCATTTGCAGGGATACACTACTAATTATAAAGAGACTAACAAACCTGTAGTCATCGTGTTCTGTGTTTCTGTAAGGAGACATTTATTTAACATTTATGGAAGGAGTCACGGAGCATGGTGGCTTACAGAAGAACGTTTGCCTCACACCTCCAGGGTTCGGGGGTCGAATCCTGCCTCCGCTCTGTATGTGCAGAGATTGCATGTTCTCCCTGTGCTTCAAGGGTTTCCTCCGGGTACTCCAGTTTCCCCCCTCAGTCCAAAAACTTGTGTTGTAGGCTGATTGGCGTCTCTAATTTGTGTGTAATGTGTGAATGTGTGTGATTGTGCCCTGGGATGGTTTGGCACCCTGTCCGAAGTGTCCCCCACCTTGTGCCCCGAGTCCCCTGGTATAGGCTCCAGGCCCCCCGTGACCTTGTGTAAGATAAGGGGTACGGAAAATAGATGGATGGATAGAATCAGTCTCCAGTGTCAGAGGTAAAGCTGTAAGCATTAAGATTTGCGAAACAGGTGAGTTTACGCTTTTTCCACTTTCTCGGTAACACAATGAGTTGAGTTATTTTCTCTTAGAGAGGCTGGCGAAAGAACTGTTCATAGCTGCAATTGCACATTTAGTGTAACTATCAACAGATAAAAAAGTATGTCTCGTCCTTTAATTGTAATTGCTGTGGTATAAGAGAAATAAAGCACTTCCGGGTGCTAACAGTAACTCAATGCTTCATAACATTATTTTCGACACGGAGCGTTTAATTCTTCATATAAGCGAGCTTAAGGATTCTGAAGAATCTCAGGACGCGATCCAGCCACATTACTCTTGTTCTTCACCAAGACTTACGTGTTTCAAGTGTACACTCCGCTGCACCCGGCCCTAACGGCCGTCACGGTGATAGCACTTACAGCTAGCTGTAATTCCCTAAATCCTGTAATTATTCCAGGATATATGGAGGACCTGCGCCACTCCGAAGGACGAGTAAGCTGGGATTTCATTCTCACGTCTGGCTGAATCAGAAAGCATTTTTTTTACTGCTTAACGTGGCTAAAATGTGGATTTGCTCATATGCTAAAGGAATTCTGGGATTAGGGTCTTTCCAGGTTCTTGGTTCTGAAGGTGGGTTTGTCATTCAGGGTGAGAGAAAAAAAAATCACTTTCACTTTTACACACACAAACACACACACACAAACACACACACACACACACACACACACACACACACACACACACACACACACCTTTCTCTCCTCCTCTATAGATAAGACAAAAAAAAGTTGTAAATCAGAGAAATGTTCAGCTGAGATAAAAATCATTGTGAAGCCTCGTTCTGATTTACATATCAAACCTCAGCTCAGCTCTCAGACTAATTAATATTAATAAGTTAAATGGAAATGAGCCACAGAGAGAGAGAGAGAGAGAGAGAGAGAGAGAGAGAGAGAGAGAGAGAGGCCCTGAGTGAGTGAAGAACAAACCCAGGGTTTTGTACATAAGCTCTTTCTGAATGGAAGTGCAGCTCTTAACAAGCGTGACGCCTGGCCATAGACCGCCATACACGAAGACAATTTTTCTAGATAATAGCCTATCACGCAGGATACGATTTAAATTAAAAAATGCAATTTTCACCTTGAAATGAACAAATGATTACAATTTCTATACAAATTAAGGCATCCAGGCTGTGCCTCAGAACTGCGCCGGGGCCATGAAACTCAACATAATTGCCATGAAATACATTTTCAAATATTTGTATTTTGTCCAGTGCTCTTTAAAACATGGCCAGAACTTGGCTTCTGTAGGGTTTGTGATCTCACCTTCTGGGGGGCGGGGAGTGGGAAAGAGTGAGAGAGGGAGAGAGAGTAAGAGAGAGAGAGAGAGAGAGAGAGAGAGAGAGAGAGAGAGAGAGAGAAATAACAAAATAAAATAACATAAAACGAGTGAAAATCATAAAAATAAATAAATAAATAAATAAATAAATAAATAAATAAACCTTGAATGGGCGAGATAAAAAATTGTGATGGAGAAGAGGAAGAAAACAGACACACACACACACACACACACACACACACACACATGCACACACATACATGCATACACACACACACACACACAGACACACACACACACACATACACAGAGTAAATCAGCGTGGTTCAGCTCTCTAACCCCTGCAGCTATCTGTAAAAGCCAAATTACAGCTCCTTATCAGGAAAATCATATCTAACAGTTACCTGTGATAGATTCTCTCTCTCTCTCTCTCTCCCTCACTCTTTCTCTCTCCCTGAATAAAATGTTTCACTTCTAGAGCTAAAAGTTTGACAAGTTTGAGACTTGACACCTCATTTGGACAGGAATACAAACTCTGAGAAATAAATAGAAATAAAACAGAAATAAAATAGAAATAAAAGATAAAAGCCACATCGAGTTCAGAGTTGGACAAATCGGTAACCCGGAGCAGATTTTGTCTCAACGCTATTCGTTTTTTAGGAGGGTTTTGTAACCCAGTTGGACAGAGAAAGAAAAATTATTACATTTTCTTTTTAAATTCGGTTTATGTTTAAACATAATGCTCTTCCCGGTGCTGTAACTAGCCTACAGCGAGCGCTACTCGTCCCGAATCTCACACATTACCCAAATGTCGATCTGACTAACGGAACGATTTTTACCAGTTGGATTAATTAGCACCAATTTTCAGAATCAGGAACAAACAGGATTGAAACAGAAAAGAATTACGAAATTGTGCAAAAATAAACTACAACGCAGAGCCGTCATATACCTCTCCTGCTAGCGTAACTAGCATGTCGACTCTAGTTCCTAAACTACTACAGTCAGCTTACTTTGCTAATCTGAATACAAAACTGAGCACGTAACTCAAATGTAACAGAAGCGGTGTGTATAAATTTTATAATGGGTGTATTCTATACATCAGGGCTGCTTCCGTTTCTAATCAGAACTAAACAATATTGCCTGATACAACCAGTACGAGTCAGTGCTAGCATTCATTTCCTTTCATCCATATTAACATACTTAACTAGCTAACTAGCTGGCCATAAGCTATTACATAATATTAGCCATGACCTTTTAGCTAATTACCACTTATTTGTCAATTAAGTTTACAAGGAAAATAAATCTTATGAATGTGCAGCACACTGGAGCTTTTAGCTAATAAATTTATGACCGTCACTGTTATAATAATTTTATAATAATATAGAAATTAAAAAATGTCTGGATTCTTGTGAAACGTTTCTGTCCTGCACTGGCTTTAATGCATGTTATATATGAATTACTCTCCTACAGTGAATGACTCTTATTCTGACACTTTTCGCACAATTGCTTAATTCTGAGTGTGAGCCCTCATGAGAAAGATAACAGGTGCTGTGGAAGAGACCTTGTTCAAATGAATGTCTAACTGGAGAAGGACCTTAAAGGTTATTGTGTTTTATTTGTATTTGCATTACTGTAACTCTGTAAGTACTTTAAACCTTTGTGCTAATTCTTAATTGCTAATTAGTGTTTCGAGCAAAGGAGCTGTAATGCCAGTTCATTTCTAATACACTTTACTTTTCTAATAAATATGTTTTATTTAATGTGATTAAACTGGGCAGGCCAAATATAACGGCAATTAATCATATGGGATGGGACCTGAATCAAATCGTGTCAGTTGTGAACTGAATCAGCTCTGCAGTGAATCGAATCCGTACTTGGTTTATGGTATCATTTTAGTGTCGTGTGGTATTGTATGTTCTGAGAGAGGGAGATTCACACAGCGTTTTTGTGCACCCTTAAAGGTTTAATGTAGAACCCTACAGCAATGAGGGTTCCAAGCAGAACCACTTTTCTACACTAAAATCCTTGAGGGACCTTAAAAAAAAAAAAGAAATAATTAAGAGTGTACACTTAGCACTTCATTGCTAACGTAATAAAATCACTAGTTAGCTAACTAACTAGCTAACTAATTTACATGGGATTGGTTTTCTTATATAGTGAGATTTTTCGAAGTTAATCTCATTTGAGCTAATTCAAACCTATATCTTAATTCAACCTTTAATTCAAACCTATATCAAAAACGTATTGGAAAAATAAGAAAATGGAACACATCCCGTTTTTAAAGTAGAAAGTCATGGTTAGTCTAGTTATAAAAGTTCCCCCTCAGCCCCCAGAGAATAAGTGCTGTATATGTCTCAGAGCACTGACACTACACGTCATGTATAAACAAAAATCCCTGTTAAAATCCAATCTCTTGTCGTCTCAGCTTTCCCCTGTTTCTCAGCCAACAGGCACACATCAGATTTCAATAGTCGACCTCTTAATGCTGCGGGTCAACGGCGCACCGGCAACGATTTCACACCAGAGATGAAAGGGAAATGAAGAGGCAGGACGCTGGGGTGACCATGAGGCCCTGACCACGACCAATGACCTGCTTCGCTGCACTCTGGGAAGGGACGCTGAGCTCTGTGTGTGTGTGTGCGTGTGTGTGTTATGACCTCCTGAGCAACACTGGCGCTCACTGCCAAATAGAGATTAAAAGGAATAATTTGTCCAGAAATGCTAATGTGGCTAACAGTGCCAGTTAGCATTATGCAAGTGAGTGTTATCCAACCTAAACAGAATACGTTATCGTTTCTATAGCAACAGATCACTCGCACGGCAGATGCTCAACATAACCTAAGACTAATAATAAACAGTTTTAAAAAATGTAATTGAACGAAGAAGAACTTTTCTGTAAGGTGATGTTTATTTAAGTTTTAGAGAAGGAGTCTCCGATGTCAGTGCTTTGGAACAATTCTGACATCTTCAGGACAAACGATGTTTACACTGCAGTTACTCTTCATTAATAAATACTTTTAATGTCAGTCATATGAGTCCCATTTAGCTGTATAGACCTTCTTTTTTGTTTTCATTTTGAGTGAAATGCTGTGTGTGTTCCTTGGGGAAATCAAACACTCAGTAAGATATAACTTTAATTTGAACCTAATAACTCAAATGAACTCAAATAACACACCACCATGTACAAAATATCCAAATACCCTCTGTGTTGTAGGGCTAAAGGACAGCAGGGAACTGATGACCTCAACCGTGTACTTAAATATCTGAAGCTGAGAATTTCCAAGTCAATATCAATATCAGTGCCAGAGAAGAGCATTATTTACTTGTATGTGTTTGTGTGTATGCATTCGAAACAACCTGAGAACTGTGAAAATCTGAAATGTGGAAACGAACAAATATCACGAATTTCCATTCAATACGCTTCATCTGATGCACAAGAGTAAACATGACTGCACTGCCATTTTCTTATCTGTGTGTGTGTGTGTGTGTGTGTATGTGTGTGTGTGTGTGTGTGTGTGTGTGTGTGTGTGTGTGTGTGTGTGTGTGTGCGTGTGTGTGCGTGTGTATGTTTCTTTTTTCCTTAGGGGCTGGAGCTCGTCTGAGTGATGCATCCCATAAGTGGCTGTCAGGTTTACCAATGAGGCTGAGGAGTGAGCGTGTGTGTGTCAGTTCATCACCTCTGGGTAAATGTGTTGTCTTAGTGTCCCGTGTGTAGTATTTAAGTCTTCAATGGTCATTCCTGTAGCCTTTACTGCCCCCCCGGTCCCATCCCCTGTGCTTTCCCACACTCCTCCTTCCTCTCCAGGGGGTAGAATAGCTGAGAGTCTCCTTATGCATTCATGAGAGGAGCCGGCGGATAAATAAAAAGCTTCATTACTGCGCTAAAGTGTTACTAATGACATGTACCTGCCACCCAGCACCTCCGAAAATCTAATGCGACACAGTAGAATGGAAAATCTATTCCAGGCCTCCAGTTGCACTCGATGGAAATTTCCCTGCGCCTGCCCCTCCATTTGGGTCCATCTCCAAACCAATATTTACAATTCCGTAGCCATTATGTCCTACCAGGCCCTCTGTGCCCCGCTGCCGCGACCTCCATATTAGCCGTAAATTGGACTTTGCAAACCTAGCACAGGCAGCAGGGAATTGTCTAAGACCCCCTTCAGAGGCGACGCCAGGGTGCCCAGCTTGGTCCCGCGTTTTACCCAGGCGTGTGTTTTTCTGTAGGCTTAGAGATATACATATTCTTCTTTTCACCCCCTCTACCCCATTCCTCCATCCAGCTCAGTGAAAATCGAAACAGTTAAAAAAAAAATAAAAAACTATAGACATGATTCATCTGTGCTTTTATTCAGAATAGTGAGGAGTCGTTTGGAAATGAGTCGACTCTTTAAGCTGAATCTTTTAGGTGGCCCACAAGAGTCGACTCTTTACATTGATTAATCGACATTAATTAACATTACTGAACTTAGTGCATATATATATATATATATATATATATATATATATATATATATATATATATATATATATATATATATATATGTATATATTTTTATATATATATATATATATACACAGACAGTACTGTGCAATAGTCTTAGGCACATGCAAAGAAATGCTGTACAGCAAAGATGCCTTCAAACATAATTAAGTTGAATGATTCTATATTAAAATATAATAGGCCTACTATAAAGAGCAGTAAACAAAAATAAATGAAACAATGTCGATATTTGGTCTGATGACCATTTGCTTTAAAAAAAAACCAAACATATATATTAGTACTTGCAGGTAGAATTAGTGCAGTTTTGTAAGGAAATGAGCTGAGTTTTATTGAGCATGTTGCAGAACCTGCCACAGTTCTTCTGGAGACTTTGACTGTCGCTCTCGCTTCTTATTTTTGCAGCGAAACCCAGTAGCCTTCATTATGTTTTTTTTGTCTGAAAAGTGTCTCTTACCACTTAATATACTGCGTTCTTTACTGATATACAAACCTTTTTCTGTAACATTTAATTTTGTGCTGGAAAACAAATGTTTGGAAATCTAACATGTTTTTTGTACTGACTCGATAATTTCATGAAATAAAAATCTATAACAAAGTTTTAAAAACTATAGCACATTTTGTCCAGTTTGGAAAACAAAATGGCAGTGAGTCATTTGGGAATTGACTCTTATCAGTGAGCCGAGTCAAATGAGCTGACTCGATAATTGCAGAGACGTCTTTCTTCTGATGAGAATAAATAAAGTGCCACATTAACTCACCAGTTTCTCATAATTAACTTATGTAAATAGGCATCGTTATTCAGTGTTTCTAAACAGCAGCCAGAATGTGTGCTCGTGTAATTAGCTCATTAATATTGTAAATGTAAAACTCAAATTTCAGCCACAACTGAAACACCTCAGCAGGGTGGGAAAAAAAGCCTGTGTGAGGCTGCCATGGAAACGGGGCTTAAGTGGCTTACCGGGTATTCGAGTGGGCTCAAAGCATCACGCGAAGGTGAAAGTGTGTGTGTGTGTGTGTGTGTGTGTGTGTGTGTGTGTGTGAGAGAGAGAGAGAGAGAGAGAGAGAGAGAGAGAGAGAGATCCACTGGCAAGCATGGCATCAAGCCTACGATCAAAAGTTGCCCTTTGTCTTAAGAAAATATTACATTATTCAATATTTATATTCACTGGAGATCAGCAACTGAAGGCAGGTGTGTATATGTTCAAAATGAGAGTCGGGAAAAAGCACAATTATACACGTATTCCAATTCCAATTGTATTCATATACATATATTTGAGCAGAGTCTAGTAGCTCAGTCGTGCACTAAGCAGCTCCAAATGTGAACGGTTTGAAACATAATTGAAGCCAGCGTTGAGAATAATTAATGCCAATGAGCTACGTAATGAATTCGGCCCATGGAGTGATGAAGCCTAATATTTCAGAAGTGCAGCATCCTTTCCCCCCTCATCTAGTCATCTCTAGAACATTAAGCGAAGTGTAATTGTTTGTGTATGTCGGCACGGATCAGCGGCTTTCAGTGCTCAGGTTGACGCCAAAGCTTTTATCAGCCAATAAGTACGAACACCAGATTAAAGACCTGACAGCGAATCAGTAATGGACTTGATGATGACATGAACTCGTTTGAATAAGCTGACCAAGACACACCACGTCTCAGACATGATGATCGTCTTGATCGTCTAATCCTGAGCCACGTTTGGAATAAACTTTTTGGGTCCAGATGTTTTGGTATAGATGCTGGGGACACCTTTGAACCATGTCTCATTACTGGAACTGGGGAAAAAATCGACACGGTTTTTGGTAATAATGTAAATAAAGATATACTGCATATAAAATCAACTTGCTGCCCCCTCGGACACATTAGTTACATCTTTAAGAGCTCTGTAATTTAATCGCAGGCCCCCTATCAAACCCCCCGAACCCCCTCGACGTCTGTTTGCCCGCTGCTATTTGACTGATTAATCCAAATGATGCCAAACGGAATGTTCTGGCTTGTTTGTCATATTATCCCAGCTCTGAGCTCAGCTTCTCACTCCATTAATTGAATGGGGGTTATTTTCTGGCCTTCTCCTCAGGCCTTCTGCAAGCAGATGACTTTCAAAGCCTTTTCTCCCTCCCCAAGCCTGGCACCGTGGGTCACTAATTATGACAGTAATAAAAGGTAACACTGTGCTGGCTGCCAGCTCGCAGAATTCTTCGCCTTCCTCATGCACGCTGGCACGCTTCAGCTTCTCGGTGTATTTAGTGCACACCGGTGTTGTGAAATGTGTGTGTGGTACACCAGCAGGACTCCTTGCTTACACTGTGGCATGGTTTGCTGTCTTCCTGTCTAAGCAGAACACAATGGTGAAGCATGATTAAGAGGATGCCAAATGCACCCTGTGTTGTAATGTATATTTTATGACGCACAGAGATTCCCAGTGGTCCCACAAGTGCCGAATAAGACACAACACGGTGGTGTGATGATGTTTTATTCCTCTTATAACACAACAGTTTGACCACAGTTACAGTTTTTTGTTTATTTGTTAAAGAATGACACGTCATAGGCCTACTTTATATTCGTGTATAGCTACTTTTAATGTCTGCGAAAACGAGTCGGTTCGTGTTCTCACTTATGTTATAGCATCTATAAATAATCACTCCTTCACCAGCTGCACTTTTTAAGTTAATAAGACAATTAATAAAATGCTGATTGTCATGTTAAAGAGAACCCATAAAAAAAAACCTGTAAACTTCTGTCGTAAAAAGTTACAGCTTCACATTTTCGACTGTAACAAAGCGCCGACACTGGAGACTCCTTCTTTCCTTCCTTCCATAAATGTTAAATAAACGTCTCCTTACAGAAAACTTCAACCTATCAGTGATTGCAGACATTTGTAAAAAAAAAAAAAAATAAATTTAAAAAAAAATCTCTGTGAATGAGCTGTTGCACATCTAATATGGAAACATATTAGATAACATATTAGGACAAGCAAATTAATGTACATAAATCTGTGACTTGCAGTTAAACTACAGTACTGTGTGTATCGTGGTTATAGAAAATCCAGAAATCGATAGCGCTCTCAGCCGCTCGGGTAATTTAGAATGAAGCCTATAGACGGGTCTTGATTATATTGAGTCTTTTCATAATTGTGATTTTTGGTGTCTTTCCACATCTGTGCTAATCGAGGACCTCTTTTGTTAACAGTATCTCTCCATCCCTAACCTTTTTGTTAATCAAAGGTCAATGATGTGCTGTTTTCTTTGTGTGTGTGTGTGTGTGTGTGTGTGTGTGTGTCCACTAATACTTCGACACAGATGGACTTCCTGTACCTCATCAGCCTAACGAGGGTCGACGTCCAATCCCCTGGCACTCAGCAGATAAAGAACCGAGCTTAAGCCTGTTACTGTCAGCTTCTCACCTGGATCAAAGAGCTTTGCGGCAAACCAATTCTCTTTTCTCCAGGTGAAGTGGCGGACAAATACAGTGCTATAAAGTTACCGTGAGCTAATCCGGGTGCAGCAGCGCCACAATAGCAGGCAGGTAATGACAGCGGAGGCTCTAACCCCTTGCCCTCGGACCTGTTTTTTTTCCCCCTCTCCTCCCCAGAGCCTCATTTCCGAACAGCGGCTGCCATTTCACAGCTGTTAAGTGCTGCCTCTCCTTTTTGTCGTGATTAGGGCCAAATTAACGGATGCCTCCCGGTAATCATCTTTCATTAGAGCTGTCAGATCGTCGGCGTCAGCCGCAGGAGAGGTCATGCGGCGTCATGGACAGAGGATATGTTCTCCAGCAGGCGCATTAGCACACCTTAGTGAATCTGTAAAAGATAACAAATACAGTCTGTCAGAATCACCATGCCGGTCGTTGTTGGAATTGTATAAAGAGAACGGTTTTGTGTTGTTTTGTGTGTGTGTGTGTGTGTGTGTGTCCGGGTTTAATTCACTCCAGGGTGTTTAAAATGCACTGTGAAATGTACGGGGGGGTCAAATAATTGATTTTCCTCCCAAAATGCAGGATCCAGTGCAGGACTGTTTAGTGAGTCATTTACAGCAGCACCGCTTTGGAGGAGCTCCCAAAGGCACTGACCGAGATAGCACACACCTGAGACCCTGGAGCAAGCAAACACACATGCGCTCATCCACGTATTCGTAAATCATCTGCAGGAGTATTTACGTAAGAAAATACATGTCATTGGGGTAGAATGTTTATTACGTGTAAATCCACGTATAAGATGACTCACTAACATGAACCGCGACTGTTTGGCTTCAAATCCTATAAATGTCGATGAGTTGCTGCAATTTGATATACGGATTACGCTGTCAAGTATAAATCACTTGTTTATATCAGTTACACACCGATTTATTGAACATTTTATCAGACTCATCTATTTCATAATGACTCGAAAGAAATCCAAAGCACTTCCAGGAAATTAAGACAATTAAGAGCTGCAGTACATGAGGATTTTGCGCACGCCCCCCTTGAGAGCTGCTCTTTCACCGTTTTGTTGCCATTTTGTTGCTCTCTGTGAGCTTTGCCTTTTATGGACTTTTGGGGGCGTGGCCAAGTGTTAATGTAACGAAGCTGTGTCTGAACCTGCTTGGTAAAAAATTTTTAATACAATCAGTGAAACTTTCGGAAATGTGGAAGGAATTTTTCGTTCAATTTAGCCAAGAAATCTTTTACACACAACTTTAGCAAATAATTTAGAAATGATGACCAATCCCTCCACACACACACACACACACACACACACACACACACACACACACACACACACACACTTATAAATGTCTGCTTAGGAGACAGCATTATTTTCTAGAGGCTCTTTAAAGTGAAAGATGGTTTAAAAGTATATTAATGTCAAACCAGGAGCCAAGAGAGCAAACTTTGGGTGCGTCTCATTCAGCTTCCTTAGTTCAGTAGTCAGGGTACAGTAGTCAGGGAGTCGGCCATTTTGAGTTCTGTCTCAATTTCAAAATCCTTCCAGTTCACTGGAATGTTTACTCTCTAAAATCCCACAGTGCACTGCAAAAACCAGGGAGCATCGATGCTCACTATGTTCCCTTACTGGAAATGACGTCATATTTTCTAAGCTTCTCGGCACGAAACAAAATGGCGGACAAAATCGCAGCCAACTTCGTCTATAAATGTAAGTAATTCTTTATTGTTGTTGTAGCTCTCGAATGATTACTTACGCTAGAGATCTTTTACTTTATTTGCCATTCTATATATGGTTTACTTGAATCCAACGACTTTTAAGTGTTTAATGATTTTGAAGAATCCACTAGCTAGCCTACGATCCTGCTTGAAGTACCATATACTGATTCACCACCTAGAGAGCTAGGGAGCTGATTGAAACACACCTTTGGTTATTCTTTCTGGGTGGGAGGGGCATAATCTCTCTCAACCTGTCAATCACAGGGACACTAGCCAATCACAAGCTTCTGTGAGCTCATGTATGTATAAGATACTGTAACCGTAACACTATTTCCATGTTTCCAGATGAAATATACTGTACACAAGGTACTAAAGGTGTACCCTTGATGGTTCCAACTCAACAACACGTACAGGTAAGTGTAGTACTATTGGGAACGCCACATAATGACTTAAATGTAATTTTGATGATTAGTCCCTTATATGTAAACAGGTCAGTTGAGTGAAACCATTTTAAAACCGTTATGAAAGAACCAGAATATGTAAATATCACACTGTTCTTTGGAGATATAGTATAAAAGTATAAAACTTCAATAGATGGTAATACATGTGCAATAAACTTCTAGGTCTGTTTACTTTCTTGTCTTATTTCGCTCCATTTTTTTGTCTATAGCACTGAGCGCTTTATAATGAATTTCATTAGATTCTGACATCCATATTTATGACAACACAGATACGACGTGCAGCCGTGGCTTTATTCAGATACGTCTGGGGGTGACAGGGAGCGTGCGTTTGCGTCGCAGTTAATGAAAGGATTGGATGTTGTGATGCGGCCCGGCTTTAGATCGAGCGCGTTCTCTCTCATTACTGCTCCATACGGGGAAACGCAGCTGGAGTCCGAATTGAAGGTGGAGAGTAACGGGAGGGGAATCAATTTCATTTGCAGTCGCTGCAACCCAAGATGCTGCGTGTATGAAACATAAAGTCTCATTTGAAGACCCTCGGTAGGTCGGGGGAATGAAAATGTACGGGTGTTAGGAGGTTCTTCTCATCCCGTAGAACAATAAGGAAATTAAAGTGCACAAAGTTTTTCCAACTTTTAGATATGGCAAGACCAATCATATTTTATATATTTATATACAGGTGCAATCAAAATTATTCACCCCCACCCCATTTCAAATCAGGTTTATTGTCAAAACTGACCGACTTTCAACTGTTTGCGATGAACAAATCAAACAAAAGCGATTGAAATAATTCAACACAACGAACGCTTAGAGGGGTTTCCCCAAATTCAACTGAAAACACAACTTATAATGATTTCTCCAATCTCAAAACTATTCAACAGTCTCAACTCATCAAGGGCTTCTTTTGTTGCACCAGGTGTGCTTGAGCGGGAACACATAAAATACCTGACCTGGCTAAGGTCTGTTGAGTGTACACTACCTGGACAGAGCAGAAATTTCTGAAAAGTGAGCCCAATACAACACAACATTTTAAGCTTTTCTATATTTTCCCCTGTGACATTCCCGTCAGTGTTTATGTGTGAACTGAACCGGATCTGGCCCGGGTTCCCTCCCCAAGTGCGATCGCTCTGGGGAGTCTCTGATTAACCAGCACATAGCCTGAAGGTAGATCCCAGGACCGCACACACGAGGCCTGTTTGGTTTCCTCAGATTTTATTAGAACGGATCGAGACTTAAGCTCTGTATGGGTTCCTTCTCCCCACTCCCAGGCCATAGGCCCCTTCCCCCTAACTCTCACGTCTCTTTCAAACGTCCGGTGTGGAGTTCTGTCCCTCTTGCTCCATGGCTCTCACACAGATTATTCTTCTCTTTTCAAAACAAGAACCCTCCACGCCAGAATGCAGGAACTTCCTGTAGCAATTTCACGACAGCTATAAACCGATAATTATTCTTCACCAAATGAAGCCTGGAGTAAACAGTAGCTTTAGTGAACAGTGATGTATGACATCATCGTGTGAGATTTAGTGGGGACCGGGATGGACTCCAGAACCATCCGTAGTACCCTCCCACTTCTCCTTACATCACTTCTGGATATTTTTACTACACACTACGTGTCCGCTCAGCTGTCACTCTGCGGGAACCCTTAAAGGTTCTATGTAGATGTGGTTTCCTGTTAAAAACATAACCTGAAAGTGAAGAACCCTTAATTATCCTATAAACCACTTAAGTACCATTACAACCCTTAAAGCTTCTTCAGTTTAACATTTTGCTATCTTGGGACACTCGTGGTTTACTCATTGGGTAATTAAGAGTTCTCCTAAAATGGTTCTACAAAGAACCTTTAAGTGCTCCATGAGACAGAAAATTAAAGAACATGTAAGGGTTTAAAATTTTACCAGAATTGTGCTTCACTTCTGCCATTTGTGGTAGAATTCAGGGTTCAATAAACGCGTTATTTCCTACTTAAGGGTTCTAAATGTTCTAAGAGTGCAGTCCTTTCCGACACTCATATTTAAGGTAGATCTTTGTATTCCCATTTCACACTCCTGCCCCATCTGGCATGGCACTACTACTACCGTCACGTCCTTACATAAAGCGTGTGGGAAACAAATAAAAGTGTACTGGCACCGAAAACAGACATGAAAGAACCGCAAGGACGGAGGGGAACGATCCAGCTGTTTAACCCGTCTACCCTGGGAACCGTGTGTGACGTGTGTCACAACTGATAATATATATACAATCCATGAAATGGCACGGTAATCTCTCATTCATCATCTTTACAGCGCCTTACTGTGCGTTCTTACTGACCTCGACGACTCCGACTCCACACATCTACACTGCAAAAATGATATCAGTGAAAATATCCTGAATATAGTCCAATCTATCGCACCCTCTACTGCATGAATTTTACATTTACATTTTTTTAAAAATTCTAAAAAAATTTTTAGAATTTTTATTACTTTAATTAGAAAAAAAGCGTTGAATAATTTTGATTGCAACTGTACAAATCTAATAAAATAATACAACCAGGTCTGTTTAGATGTAAACATTTTCATTTAAAAAAAAAAAATACCTATTTTCCCAATCAAATTCGTTTCAGGATCGGATCAAATTCGTTCCTTTTTCTCTCCGATATCTCATCCAACGTTTTTTTTTTGCTGGTATTGGATCGGTGCCATCGTTAACCCTGAAGGTTGTTAGCTTCCAAAAACAAAATAAAGGGTTCTACTTGGAACATGTTTAATAGGGAAACACTTTGTAGAGGGACAACTGACGAAACCTTAAGGGTTCTACATATTCGAAGCGTGTATATAAACATAACCGATTATAAGAAGGAAATAATAACTTATAAAAAAGATTCCTCAACGGTTTTTAAGGATTCCCACAGAGAGAGGAGTGAATGTATTATTGTAGTACCGGCTGTCCATGTTAACAGCACCGTAGTGAGATGTTTCTCCAAACCCTCAATTAGTATGCTGCTCTATCTGCTCTTTTCGCCCCTGTTTACCTCGTACACTTCAGCATGAACGGAGAAATCGCGCAAGCCCACTTAAAAGACTTCTCTTGCTGTGTAAACCGAAATAAACAGCAACATTTTTTTTAATCTCCTACTCAGTTCTTGCCATAATGCAGAGCATGGTGTTTAGAGGAGCGCTAAGTGCATTATGCTTTAGTGAGAGTGCCACTGTGTGCTTGGCCCCGCTCCTGCTGCTGTTGTCACTTTGGGTTATGTGAGGAGGAATGTGCTTTAGGCCCGAGACCGCGCCGCTTCTCCTCTCTACTTTGCATATGAAGTGGAGGCGAGAAGAGCCGAGGCACAGAAACCTTCTGTATGAGCTCCGAGACCGAGGGCTCTCTGGAGCGCACGCTGTCAATACGCTCATTACACATTAATATAAACTGAAGAACATGGGTTCTGGTAGATCGCGAGCGTGATGGGCTAGCTAGCGTTATTCATGCAGGAAGTATAGCATGCGGGAGTGTGTGAACCATGTTCATGAGTTGGAATAATTTTAAGTTTAGGAAAACGTTAGGTTTTGCTGTGTAACATGTTTTTAAATGCTTTCGAACACCCTTTCAAATGTACCTCAGAAGTCAGTCCTTTTAGCTGTACTCGTGTTCGACACACGTGAATCGAAGAAGGCTTCGGCTGAACGCGCGTCGTGATTCATGTCACATGACGCGTCTCGGCCCGAATCTGCGGAAAATCGGCGATAATTAAAAAAAATTTGCAAGCTCCTCCAAATACTGTGGTGTTTCCTGGATTTTGCATTCATTTCTGTGATCGCAAAATCGCGCAATCCTGGAGGGACTGAAAAGTTAATGTTATTAAATCTTAAAGACATATTTATGAATTTGAAATAAACATCTTACAGTTCATCCTAACTAAAAAATAATAAACATAATCGTACAGTTCCCACCTCGTAGTAGGCTAAAGCATGTCCTAAAGTGTTTTATTCCTCTGACACCACAGCAGTCCTTGTTTATTAAAGAACGTCATACACCATTGTTTTTATTAGCTTCATTATTACATTTAATGTTCAAAAAACAAATTATTTCCTGTTCTCACTTACATTATCGCAGCTATAAACAGCCGTTCCCTCACCAGCCCTCTCGTATTTTGAAGCTAATAAAGAAAAAAAAAGGGAAAAAATCGCAGATTGTCATGTTACCCAAGAAACGGCAAAAAAGCGTAAACTCTTCTGTCTTTAAATTGCATCATAAAAAAAGTCAAAGTTATAGCTTCACCTCTGACTGCTACAAAGCTCTGACACTGGAAACTCCTTCCATGAATGTTAAATAAACATCTCCTTACAGAAAACTTACACCATATTGATAATCACATACATTTTAAAATCAGTTTATTGTTAGCGGAGCGTCCGTCGGGCGTGTCCCTGTGAACGAGCGGTTTCTGTAGAAACAATAACCTACCATAATCAGAACGAGTGCACTAATATGAACGTGTGATTTGCAGCTGCTACTGTCAGAGCTTCTGTTCTGGAATCATCTTTGACCAATCACAATCCAGATAGTGTTGTCATTTCTTACCTAAACAGTCAACACTAAAGTGCTAATTAAGATACATATTTCCTGTTTTCTCTTTCATGTACGAACATAAACATAAAAACATTAATGGAATGAGTTTCAACATGAGGCTATGACGTGAGTCTGACTTTATATAGAGCTTAGGGATGCGTTGTTCCGTGTACGTGCCATTTATATATATATATATATATATATATATATATATATATATATATATATATATATATATATATATATATATATACACTTTAGTATTTAGAACTTTGCAGATGTGGAAACTTCTGGCGAACCTAGTGCACTGAGAAGGTGGCGTTGGTTGATAATCTGTGAATCTGTACATCCTTTATAACAGGCATCAATTTTTTTTTTTTTTTGCTTTGTGACTTGATGCTTTTCCTATAATACAAAGCCCTTTATTTTTTCCCCAAGCATGAGTAGCTACGAATATTGATATTCGCCCAGACAGTGCAATCCATCCACATCCACGCGGCTTTGTTTGCCTTCACCATTTAATAGCTTCCAATATACTTTGCGATAAAAAAGTGAGACTTTTGTACTATTCCTAAGCCAGTGAAGGCCACACAAGCGAACTCTTACATGGGTGTACCATTGATTTCACATTCACCCGTCCAGACTTAAAGGGACGAGTGGATTTCCCCCGAGAATCCCCAAACCTGTGCGCAACTCTCACTCTGTCTCTCTGTAAACCGCTGAGATGTTTCACTCGACAGGATCTCCTCCTGACTTTTATCTCCGGACCGCCAGACGAGCCGAACACGGAGCTTCCAGACCTCCGCTCATCTCCGAGCCGCACAGATCAAGGTCTGTAGGAGTAATACTGTTGCTGCTTAGGAAAGACGCCAGACAAGGAGCTGATGGTGTTGAAACGGCGTTACTTTACAATACTGCTTTGACCTCTGAAGGCGGAATAAAATCAGAAGTTTTCTGAACACAGTGTGACCGTAAACAGCTTATGGACCTATTTAGTGACCTTATTATTTCCTGAAAATAAATCTACTGATACGTTTATCAACAACAAGAAGAGTGGCCCATAATAGTAGTAGCTTTGACAGCACATAACAACAGTCTGAATTCTAATGCTGAAGTTTTTTTTTGTCTTTGTCTTTGATTTTCAATTTAACAATTATTTGTATTCCATTTATGCTCAGCGTAATTATTTTAAACGGTTAATCCGAAGATTTTAAGCTCAATTTAAGGAGCAATCCCAGATACACATTTACGCAAACTACACTCTTTAGTTATCCCTTTAAGGTTTGTGCTACACTTTGCCACAGCAAATGATGCCGAGTGAAAATGTCTTAAATATACTGTAGCGACATATATCTAGTATAACCTATTATACCTATTTATAAGAATACAATAAACGAAATCTCTCATTATTAAGCCTATTTCTAGTAGGGCTGGGCGATATATCGATATAATATCGATATCGCAATAAATGATTACGTGATACAATTTTCTGAGATATGGTTGTTATGGTGAAGTTTTGTTTTGTTTTTTTACATTTGTAACAATTACAAATTAAACAGCGCTGAATGGATGCTGCTGATTTTACGTAATATTTTGAAAATGTACTCTTCTTTGTCTTTGTAGACGTTAAAGTATTGTCAAACTCAGTCGACGCTTTTTTTGGTTTATTTTACTACTGTTTTGTGGACTCCTTGTCTGCTAAATTATATATCGGTGATACTTGTTGTGTATCATGATACGATATTTTTGTCATATTGCCCAGCCCTAATTTCTAGACTTTAAAAAGATAATAATAAATTTCAATCTCGAGGTAGTCTGAATAGTTCTATCGGCAGACAATTTGTCTAATTTTAAGCATTTATTTATAGAAAGTAGCTTGAAAATCGTCTAAAAACAGTCTGAGTAATCTTTTATCTTTCAGTATCTGATTTATAATAATCTCACATTAAGAAATGCTCTATAAATCCGCCCATGTTCGAGATGTTTTTTTTTTAATGGTGCTGAACAAAGTAGGAGTCAGGAGTTTAGAACGGTACTTGGTGCACTTTCAGCAGTGAATCAAAAGGGTTCTAAAATAGTTTTCTTGGATATTTTAAGGTTCTCCTTATCTGGAGAAACCAATCTGAAATGGTTCTATGTTGTATTCCCATAGATGGATGACCGAAGTAACTTTTAGAGTTCTAGATTTTATGTACAATCTTGGCTATATGGATAGGAATAATTAAAGAGTAGTATATGCAGTAACAATTTTAATCAAAAAAAAAAAAAAAAAAGATTAAAAGGTTTCATGATTTCGTGGCAGTGAGATGGTTAACTTCTTCCTTAGCAGTCTTGTGAGCTGCCTTCTTCTTCTTCTTCTTCTTCCTTTATCTGGCCAGAGAACAAGAGCATCCTCCATTTCCTGAAACACTGTGCGACTGAGAATGCGGGTCCTCATGTGACACCTCCACATCGTATGCAAAACATGGCCTGTTACATGAAAGGAATAACACATGACAGGTTATAGATACTGTTATATGAAACTAATCTACGTCGGGGGTGGGTGTGTATTTGTCATATAACCACATGATTTGGGGGTGTTTTATTCCACTTATACTGTACCACAAATACTTTTCAATGAGTACAATGTTTAATATATTAACAAACGTCACGACGTCACACGTTTTAACAGTTTATAGTTAAGACAAGTTAGTTCCTCTTCTCACTTACATTACAGCAATGAGCATCTCCTATTTTCTCTCTCTCTATCTCTCTCTCTCTCAATAAACAGAGCTTGTAAATTTTCCGAGGAAACCTTAAACTCCTCAGTCCTTAAGACATTCTTGTTATGTGAAAACTTCACCAAGCTCTGTGAGTCCTTCCTTAAATGTTAAATAAACGTCTCCTAACAAAACACCTCAACGATTATAATGTGTTTTAAACTTTAGATTATGTGGAGCACCCGCCGCACACGGCCCTATATATGAGCTGCTGCTATAGAAAGCATCACGTTATATTAATGAGCGCGTTATTATAAACCCGTCGTTCGTGTTACAGCCGAAATGACGCACACCTCCTGACCAATCAGATCCGTGCATTTGCCACCCTTGAAGCATGGATAATTGATTAGAGGAGAAGCGTGGTCAGTGTTTTATCTTGGTGTTGATGCTGAAATGTCGCCTCACTGCCGGAGATATTAAGACGAGCGAGCGCTCAAAGGCTTCTGCTGGTGGATCTTCATCTCCTACTGTGTGCTAGAAGTGAGAGCTGTGCTGGTCCAGTGTTTTCTGTCTCTATATTTTCATTTCAGTTGCTTGAATCACACGCACACACACATACACACACACACATGGCTTATCTGCACAAGACACCAGACCTGCTTCTATCAGGGTCTTGAACATTTTCTATCTGCATCATACACAGCTTTAAAGTGAAAATTACAGACGTGAGGCTTGAGAAAAAGGCATAATTATGATGTCTGTGTGTGTGTGTGTGTGTGTGTGTGTGTGTGTGTGTGTGTGTGTGTGTGTGTGTGTGTGTGTGTGTGTATGTCTCAGCTTGAGGCTGAAAGTTTTCTCTGACTGATAAGATTCTTTGGTTGTTGTTGTTGTTGTTGTCTTGGGATTATTAGACATTGGGCCTCGTTTATCAGAATGGATACGAACAGATTTATTGGTAAATCATTCACACAAGCGTTTACACAAGAAATTTGGCATTCTTAAAAATCACATCAATTTGGAAATAATGTTCATAACCTCTTGATTGTTTTATAGAAGTGCTTTGGAAGGGCCTCGATCAAAAACACGTCCTCATGCTAGTTCACTAGGTCAGGGACTAACGGCACCATCCAGAACCTTTTGTCAAAACCAGTCGTTTAATATTATGTGCATTAATTAAATAGAGGAAAGAAAGAAGGAAAGAAGGAAGTAAGGAACCAAGCCAACACAAACCCATAAAGTAAGACAAATAAAGCTAATCATTCAATTATGCACATCAGAAAATTACATCATAGCAAGTGGAAATACCTTGAATATAGTCAAATCTATCTAGTATTTCCTATTATAAAAGTACAATTACAAACAAATATAAGATTATTAAACCTATTTCAAGCCACATTCGCACTCATTTCAAGCTTGAAATAGTTCTATCGGGAGATCATTTTGAGCATTCATTTTAAGCATTTATTTCTAGAATAAGAATAAGAAAACTACAAACTTGAAATAAGTAATAATGTCCAGAAATAGGTTTATTGATCTTATATTTGGTTTATCCATCCATCCATCCATTTTCTATACCGCTTATCCTTCAGGGTCACGGGGAACCTGGAGCCTATCGGTGGGAACGGGGTGCCAATCCATCGCAGGGCACAATTCACACACACATTCATACAGTACGGACACTTTGGACACGCCAATCAGTTTACCATGCATGTCTTTGGACTGGGGGAGGAAACCGGAGTACTCAGAGGAAACCCTCGCAGCACAGGGAGAACATGCAAACTCCACGCACAGAGCTGCAACAGAAATCGAACCCCCGACCCTGGAGGTGTGAGACGAACGTGCTAACCACTAATAATAGTGCGCTCACTATTTGGTTTACTGTACTCTTATAATAAAAAATACAAGATAAATTTAACTATATTCAAGACTTGCTCAGATGTGTGACAAAAGAAATGGTGCTGTGTAAATGGAGGAAGGGCCAGTCTGTCTGACGCAGAGCCGTAAACTGTAAACAAAATGCCGCGGATGGAAGATTTCATGTTTCCGGGCCTTGATCTTTTTATGGAGTTTTGTGTGCGTCGCTACATGTAAACGAGCTATTTCAGGACCACACTTTGCACTTTACAGACAATCAACATACGCACACAACTTTTGTAAATCCTGCGAAAAAATTTTTTAGTGTGGTTTGACTTATGCAAACATATCAACGAAACTTTAATAAAAGATTGCTAAATCAGGCCCGTTGTGTGAAGTCTGAGCTACGTTATATATTATCCTTGTAGCTCTGAAAGACATCCGATCAACTTCTCAGACGATTGATTACATTTAAAATGTGTACGTAAATTAAATTTTTCGCCAAAGTATTCCTTTAAGCATTCAGTTTCGCTCAGATCCCCAGACTGTCTGACGTTCGTTCTTGTAAAATGGACTCAGAAGCCTTATTGTCTTTGAGTAGCCTTCTCAGAGCCTGGCAGACTTGCAGGACTCGCTGATATTTCCTTCAAGTGACTCTTAAAAAGCGTGACAGAACCCTGGCCTCTGCCCCGTGTAATCAAGTGTGAATGAACATGTAAATTTAGCCAAGTATTAACAGAATCAGTCTTATCTGCCCTGCCATACCATCATGACTAGCATATGAAAACCGCCTAGCGTGACTGAGGTAAGAAAGCAAACAGATTTTTGGTCTTCACGTTGATGGAGTGAGGCCCGTGGTGTAGAAGGCACTGATACTCTCCATATGCGTCCATTTTTTTAAATTAGCCAGAGCACAACGGGAGACAACTATGGAGCTAATGCGCTACTAGACGTGTAGCGTGTGATGATTTGGGAGAATGGGATGTCAGGATCGGTCACGCTGCTCATTTTAGGAGAAGCAGCTGCACGTCTCACCTGCCTTACACAGCTGTCCGTCTACGCTAACGGCTAACGCGTCAAAGACCAGCAAAGCGCTTGGCTAGCTGAAATCAGATTAGCAAATGGAGAAAAAGGTTTCGTCCCGTCACACTGTACAGTAAATGAGCCCTGTAAATATGTTTAAACATGTTTTTTAAAAAGATTATTATTGTCTGTGGTAATTGTATATACACTAAAGATGCAATAGCTAGAGATGAGATCTTTAATATGCTAGAGTTTCCCTTTAAGAGTGTAGAAAATGTGAAAGTTTTAAAGTGTGTATAAAAAATAAGCAGGACACTTATTTCATTTTTCATTGGTACCTGTATCAGGTGTCACGACGATTTTGTTCTGCTTAACGATTTAAATCACTTCCTGAAACCTTTTTTAGCCAGGTAACGTCTCAGATCCGATCGATCAGACCTACGACCTAGCTGAGCGAAAAACATGGCCGTAATAAGAACATCATGGCACTCGTGAGCGATTCCTGGCTTGAATCTGAGTACGGATACGAGGCGTCTTCGCTTTAATGTATTCCGAGGTTTCTTTTCAACTTTAATCTGCTCTTGTACTCCAACATGCGATGTGAACATTTTGGACCGTCGTATACAGGCCGGGATCTGAACAGAGCTTATAATTTCTTCTTTAAAAAAACGAAAATATTCTCATGTTTAAACCATTACATATTCGATGTTAACAGGATTACTTAACGACAAACAAGAATTTGTGGAATTCCCTGACTCCCTGACTTCTATTTAAAAAAAAAAATAAAGTATTAAAGAATCCCTAGTGGTTCAATTCCAGAAGCCCCTCAGGTTTGAGAAGAAACCTCTGCGCAGTACTAGATAAAGCTGAGTCTGCAGAGCGTCTGGCAACCAAGCGGCTGCTGAGGAGGGAGCCAGAAAATAAAGCCGTGTTGCCTCGACGAGGAGCACTAATGTTCCTCCTACTCCAGTAAACATGGAAAAGATTTCATCTCAACGTCAGGAAAGAATTAAAAGCCGTCAGGGCCGCCAAGCAAAGATCAAAGGTCCCGCCTGATGCTTATGTCTAAGCTTGTACGTTTGGCAGATTTTGCACTGAATCTGGTTTAAATTTTATGTTTTTCCATGTTTGTGTGACATGATGCTGGAAACTTCAAGAGTGACACTGACGCTGATGATCACTGGGCTGTTTTACTCCTTACCACAACCCCACAGAAAGTAGAAACATGTGTTCAGAGAGCTTTAGGATCTGGCTACTGGGGAATTCCTGCGAAAGAGCTTGGGACGGTCTCCTCAACCCCCAAGTTCAGCAAGTGACGTCAAATCAACATGGCCGCTCACAGCAAAGCATCCCTTCTTATTTACATACACATGTCAGCTTTCAATCAATAAACATTCAGACATATTCGCTTGTTAAATGCGTAACACCGACTCTGCAGCTCGGTGTTTTGAGGAGGAAAATGTACATCACAAGCTTGTTGCTAACAAAAGATGAACATGAAGGCACCTGGGGGTTTTCCAATTTTCCCGTTTATGCAGCGCCGGTCTGTTGTCTTTGTCACTGCCGCTCCCTACGTAGACTATAACATCCGTATCTGTTTGGTGCTCCAAATATCTGTATTCCTATTCAAACAAGTAGGCGTGGCCCACTCACACAGTTTTTATTTTTGTTTGTGCTATTTTATTATAAATTTAGTTGCCATTATATCCCAAAACATAAAGAAACCTATAGCCTAATTTAAAGCACTGTGATCCTGACCAGGCCGTTACTAAGGATGAATGAATGAACATCATGCAGTGCAGTGCAGCCTGCTTATGTTTAATGAAGATAGGGTCATCTGCCAAATCATCCGCATACATGAACACTCAGAAACCAACTACTGTCAAGTATCACTGTGATGTGATTAACAGGGGAGAGAGTATGGACAATTTTGCTTTCTTTGCTGTGGCGTCGTCAGGATTTGAAATCGCGATCTCCTTATGATTGGACGAAGACTTTTCTGTTGCACGGCTTAGGAGCCATAAATGCAATCATTCTTTGCCACTTGAGCTAATCTTCATCTGTCCAGTTTGGGCGAGTCTGTGCCCATGATAGCCTCAGATTAACGTTCTAGGCTGACAGGAGAGGAATCTGATGTGTCGTAGGTCGTCCACCTCAAGGTTTGATGTTTTGTGCATGCTGAGATGCTTTTCTGCTCATTACGCTTGAAAAGACTGATTATTTGAATTACTATATCCTTCTGGCAGCTCAGACCAGTCCGGTCATTCTCCTCTAACCCTCTCTTATCAACACAGAGCTATCGCTCACTCTATGTTTTTTGTTTTTCGCACCATTCTGTCTAACTTTACAGATTGTTGCGTGTGAAAATCCCAGGTGATCAGCAGTTTCTGAAATACTCACACCAGCCCATCTGGTTCCAACAACCACGTCACGGCTATATTCACAGAGATCAAAAATTTTCCCATTTCTGATGTTCGCTGTGAACATTAACTGAAGTTCTTGACTCATATCTGCATGAGTTTATATATTGTGCTTCTGCTACATGATTGGCTGATTAAATAAGTGCATGAGTGCAGGTGCATGGGTGTCCCTAATAAAGTGGATGGTATGTGTATGTTATAGTACTAAATACATTACTATAATCCATGTATTAATATAGTCTAGTTATTTCCAAATAACAGAATTGGGGCTGGTCATGTTTGTGAGACTCCGCCCACAAACCATGCATATTCATATATTGTAATTTTTAACTTCGACTAATCAAAGACTTTTTAAAAAAAAAAAAGCATTATTGTATTATATTTAACAATTAACATTGTGTTTATGTATTTTTGTTTTATAGTAATGAATGTTTTATTCAACATTAAAAACGTGTTATTAAATGCTAAACAATAACGAGCGTCATTTTATGCCTCATGTGTCAGCGTGCTGATTTGATTACGACTTCGATTTGATTTCCGTTTCTTTTAATAATCAATCTCAAGGCCATACAGCTACTGGATTACTGCATACTCATCTTTTTGTATTTCTGTCTCTGCATTTATATCTCTTTTTTCTTTGAATGAAGTAGCTACAAAGAAGCTAACTAGATCCTACAAGAACACACACTTTGGTCTACACTAAACCCTGAATTGTGCGCAGAGCATTATAACTGTCATGAGAGCCACCAAAGCCAAGTGTGTGTGTATGTTTGTGTGCATGTGTGTGTGTGTGTGTGTGTGTGTGTGTTGATGTGTCCGTGGCTAATTCCACATCCACTTCCATGCCCATGCATCCAGAGTTCAAAATTTCTGTTTCCCAGCGGAGACTCGCCAGGTTTCCTGGTTTACAAACAACTTTTTTTTGAGGTGTATATATAAATTATCATTTGGGTTTCAATGAAGTGTGTGTTTCTAGGAATGAGTTGGTGTAGCACAGAGGAATGGCTTCAGCTGATCCCAGCTGTGTTTGTTGGTAATCTGCGCAGACGGATGGATTTGGGAACATACTACAAAACACACACACGGGCGTCTGCCAGAACACCATGCTTCACTCTAATCTGTTGCATAAAGAAAAAGTGCACTTTTTACACAACACAGAAACCTATTCAAACTGGCAAGAAGTGGCTTTTTTCACTTTATTTATTTAAAAAAATAATTCTCGTAGGCCTCGAATTTAAGTGTTTTCCCCCTAGGTCTGTCCTTTAGAGAGGAAATCACACAAACATGTCAATGAAAATAGAATTACATTTTTTTTACATTTCGTACATTATGCCTAAACATTCAAAACTTTAAAATAATACAAAATGATATAAATATAATACAGTGGTTAGCATGTTCACCTCACACCTCCAGGGTTGGGGTTCGATTCCCACCATGGCCCTGTGTGTAGAGTTCACATGTTCTCCCTGTGCTGCGGGGGGGTTTCCTCCGGGTACTCGGGTTTCCTCCCCCAGTCCAAAGACATGCATGGTAAGCTGACTGGCATGTCCAAAGTGTCCGTATGGTATGAATGTGTGTGTGAATGTGTGTGATTGTACCTTGCGATGAATTGGCATCCCGTCCAGGGTGTACCCCGCCTTGTGCCCCATGCTCCCTGTGATAGGCTCCAGGTTTCCAGTAGTATAAGCGGTATAGAAGATGGATGGATGGATAATATTTCATTTTAAAATATCAAATATACATATAAAAATAATTATTTAAATATTTTATGCTTAGGAAACTACTGAAAATTGTCTAATAATAATAATACTTTTAGTAAATGTCACAATCTATGAATCTGCTAATGGGAAATGTCCTCATGACCTTCTGTTGTTCGAAATAAACATCAAGCAAACTGTTTTTTTTTTTGTTGTTGTTGTTGTTTTGTCTCAGCTTGACAGGAGTGGGATTTAAACACCTGTTTCTTGTCATTCACTGTCATATCCAACTAGCTGATTAGCTTAGCATTCATGTTCTGTGGCTAATTCTGTAAATCATGTATTTTGGAAATCTCCAATCATTTTCATATCAGACTTTTCCGTATGGATCAAAACCGTCCGCTTATAACCACGCCCCCGTTTACGGCGTAAAGCTGCGATTGGACAGTGATCCAAGGTGCGAATTTAACTTATACGATAAACTGGAATGTTGCATAGAACATATGCAAATAAAGCGCCGTTTCCATCCTGTGTGTTCAACAGAATGGAACCATCGTTTCCGGGGAAACTGGTGCAAAGTATCGATACATTTCTGAGCCGATTATCCAGTCATGATTTGTTGAGGCAGAATCACATGACTTGTTTTTATGTGCATCGAGGAATTTATCCGCATTTGTTTGTTTCCATTCAACGTTTTTTCATGCAATATCCCAAAATTTGCATAAAATTACGTGGATGGAAACATGGCTATAGCTGTTGAGAGCATTTAGACTCCGGTATACAAGCAGTGTGCTATGTAGACGCAGGCAGGTGAAATGTAATAAAAATGCTTCGACTGAGACAAAATGGAGGCAAATAACAATCATTGGTAAATGTATCGCAATGAAGAGTCGACTCTTATTGGTGAACCAAGTCAAATTATGTGAATCACTGGAAAGAGTCAAAACTCCCATCAGAACTGCGTGAAATCGAGAACTTTGCCATATCAGATCCTACACTGCCCTCTGGTGGTGGGAGAAAATGTAAACTAACATGGTCCTGAGCCAGACAGTCACATAAATATCTGAAAAATAAAGATAAAATAATGCAATGAAGTTCATCAGAAGCATTTGTTTTATTTATATTGCACTCGAACAGCTTTACTGGGAGGGTTTCAGATCGTTGTATGAGTGCTTTTCGACATCAAGGTTGAATTAAAAAAAATAAATGGTTGTAGAAGATAAGAGAAGATACACAGACTTTCCAGAGAACAGTGAAAATAGGGATTACAGATTCACAAAACATTTGATCTTTTCGTAATAAATGCTGTGTCTTTAATAAGCACGTTTAGCTTAACAAGAAACTGTCCTGATTTACAGTTTACCCGCTTTCTTTTTATACATTTTATCTAGTTTTGATGCATGTTCTAATTGAAGTTCATTTTTTGTGCTTTATTTAACTAGTCGTCTTTTTGTAAGTATATAAACTGTTTTATTTTCTTATTTGCGAATAAATACTTTACACTTCATGATTCTATTATCCCGGAAACGTGACTTTTATTGTATGCAAAAAAATCAAATTGCTCTTTACTTCCTACATAACTGCGCTACCTAGGGTTTGACATAAAGGCGTCTTCACCCTAGCAAGTGCGCTACATGTAAAAATTTCAGGCATTTGGAACTCGGTCGTGATTTTTACGGCTATAACTGAAGCGTTCTGCTCCGGTTTCTCTAGTCTCTCCAGCGTGTTTTGGTGAAAGTCATGGCTGCAAAGAGAGCCTTAGTGATTTTGGCGAAGGGGGCGGAGGAGATGGAGACAGTGATACCCGTGGACGTCATGCGCAGAGCTGGGGTTTGTAGCCTATTTAGCGCTAACCTGGTTTAGCTAGCTAGTGCGCTAGCGCGGTTGTATGACGTTCTCCAGTCTTGCAGACATGCAGGTTGTTTGCACGGATTGGGTTTAATGTTTAAATTGTGCTACTTTAAACTTAAATGCATTATTATTTTATTTTCTCTTTCGGCAGTGAGAAGTAGCTAGCGGAGGTTAGCTACATTATCCGGGTATTACGTGTATACATACTGGACTAGACTGAGGAAGGGTTCAGGTTAATAAAGCTAAATGTCAAAGTGTGCTGCGGTCATGATTATGGACTTTGGCATTAATCTCACCGAAAAGCACACACAAACAAAACACTGTGCTCTTCTAGCCCCCGGATTTAAATCCAGAATCAAGTTTTTATGAGGCTTTCCATCCAGCGCTTTATTATTCTTTATTTTATTTATTATTTTTAATAAGTCTAAGCAAAAAGACGATTCTTATTGGTGAGTTGAATTCCCATCACTAAAATATAGAAAAATCGGTGAAGCACGAGTCTTGTCATCTATTCAAATTCTTTTCAGCAATTCCACATCCCGTCTTTATTGATCAAATAATTATTTCAACTCCGCAAATAGTCGGTTCTTGTTGGAGAGCTCAGTCAAATGATACGACCCACTGAAAAGAGACATAATTCCCATCACTACCATTTAGATAAATCGCTGAAGCACGAGACTTCTATCCCTAACGTTATGTGTTTTTAAGAAAGCATTTTTCTTTTCTTTTTTACTTTCTCGTCTTTATCGGTAGAGGAATTTCTCTATCTTCGGCAAGAGTCGACTCTTATTGGTGCACTGAGTCAAATAATCTGACTCGCTCAAAAGCGCCAGAATTGCCACCAGTAATATTTAGATAAATCGCTGGAAAATGAGATGCATGTCCCTCACTTTATCATGTTTATTATTATTATTATTATTATTATTATTATTATTATTATTTATTTTTAAATCTCTTTAATTGTGTTTATTTTTTAATCTTTTTTAAAAATCTTGCTTTTGTCAAAGGAATTTTTCCAACTCAGCAAAGAGTCGATTCTTATTGGTTTGCTGAGTCAAATACATTGACTCACTAAAAGAGTCAGAATTCCCATCAGTAATTGGCTGTTAGAACATTTTCTTCTATATTTCAGCCACTTGTCCAATGATTAGTGATGGGGGGTTGGGTTTTTTAAATGAGTCAAATTATTTGACTCAGCTCCCCAGTGATTTTATTTTATTGATGCAATATCTGGCTTATTTGGTGAGTCAGATCATTTGACTTGGCTCACCGGTACGAGTTGACTCTTGGCTGATTTAGAGAAGTTATTTTATTGATAAAGGCAAGCTGTGAAAAATATGAATGGAAACTTTTTATTTATTTATTTATTAAATTATAAATCATAACGTGAGGGACATAAATTTCATGTTTGCTGTCCCAAGTCTTTTTTTTTCCTCCAGTGAATCAAAATCATTTGACTTGGCTTGCCAATATGAGTCGACTTCTTCAGGTTGACTGGAAATATACAGATTTGTCATCTTTACGTCTGTCAGTAAAGAGTATTTAATGCGTGTGTTTAAGCCTCTCGTGTGTGTGTGTGTGTGTGTGTGTGTGTGTGTGTGTGTGTGTGTGTGTGTGTGTGTGTGTGTGTGTGTGTGTGACTGTGACAGATCGCTGTGACTGTAGCAGGACTGACGGGGAAGGATCCTGTTCAGTGTAGCCGTGATGTCCTCATCTGTCCAGATTCGAGCCTGGAGGAAGCCTCGAAACAGGTCAACATTCACTGTCTTAGAACAACATAAATATAAAACATAATACACACTGATATGATGATGATGATGATGATGATGATGATGATGATGATGATGATAAATGATTGTTGCTACGTCTCCCCCTGGTGGAATTGTCCTGACCCTGCAACGTTGTTCTATTTGATTTCAAGATAACTTAAAACATGCATTTATATTTTTAACCCTTCTAAGTGTTTCAGAAGCAAATGAGTAAACCGTTTTATATTCAGACCTCTTTGTATTTGTTAAATTGTAGTCAATCAGAAGATAAAATGTAAACGATAAAATCAGCAGTGTTTGTTCTTCTCCACAAACTCTTCTCTTATAAACCGGGTTTTAATGTCACTGACAGTAGAATTCCCCTTCAGGGCCCATATGATGTGGTTCTGTTACCTGGAGGACTGCTCGGAGCCCAGAACCTGTCCGAGGTGAGTGTTTTGGTTTCTGTGCCGTTATTTTCACAAAAGTGTATTTAAAATGCATCTAAACATTTTAATATTTCTCTAGTTTTGTTTGTTGTCTGACATTTTGAGCATTTATGCATTTTATTTGTTTGTATAAATTTTTATCAGTGTTTATAAATAAATGTTTGGATTTTGAACAGCCCCCCCCCCCCCCCCCCCCCCCCCCCCCCGGATTCTTGATTATCAATTTGTTCTTAGTATTTTATCTTAATTACATATTAACTTTTATGTTCATTTTAGAATGATTCATTTTTAGGAAATCCATTCCATTTCCCCCCCCATTTTCATTGTTATATAAAAGTGATATCTTTTAAAGTAAAGGTTATCTAATATTTCTCATTAAGTATATTATATAACAAATAAAATAAATTTTCTGCTTAAGATAAGATTTTCTGCTTAAACAAACAAACTGTTTGACTTGGAAACGTGATGGTCAGAGATGTTTTGGCTCTGACCTGCTGTCCAGCGTATGTCAGTGTTAATTTTTCCGGGCTCGAAGCACAGTGGGGTTCGGGCCACCCCAATTTCTGCACATTCACGTATGCAGTCAAATCAAGTATAAACCAAGTTCTCAATAATGGAACAGTAAATCAGTGGAAGGAATATTCCTTTGGTTTTTTACTCAAGTATATTACACATGCCGATGTTCCTGACATAATATAACATCCAAATGTTGCATTAGTCTTAAATGATTCATTAGGTCATGAAGGTTCACGCAAGAAAATTCATAATGTGTTCAGGATGTTAACTTTGTGTGCTCTCTCTCTCTCTCGTTCTCTCTCTCTCGTTCTCTCTCTCGTAGTCTCCTGCTGTGAAGGAGGTGTTAAAGGAGCAGGAGGGCAGGAAAGGGCTGATTGCCGCCATCTGCGCAGGTACTGTTTAATCCACCGCATACCTGATACCTCGATGGCTCTGCTGCACGTGGTGGCTTTGCATACAGGCTCAGAAAATACACACACTCTCACTTAATAGCGCATGCTAATTGAAAGTGTCATTTCATCGTCTCATACTTGAGTGATCTCACGACTGCAGTGGCATTTTAGCCTCTTACAGGTTGAATTTTTTTAATAATTTGTCACTGATTGAATTAGCAATGTCATGAGGTCATGTCATGAAGCTAATGGCATGATTACATTAAGGACGTTCTAAGGATTTACTGAATCTTTTTTTTGTGTGCGCGTGTTAATTTGGGTTAAAATGGTTGTGTTTTCAAACTGATCTCATCAGTCAGTTTCATAATATCTTGAAGAAAAAGGAACTTATTTCTTCATGTGATCATCAGGAAATTTGTATGATGAATATAATATAACTTCCTGTTGTGGAATACGTCATACATATGAGTACTTCATAGGAGTGAAGGTGTGAGTGAATAAAATAAGAGGCCCCCCCCCACCCCCTCCTTCCTTGATAAGCAGCAATGAGAAGACTCGGAAAAGGGTGGTTCGAGTATGAAATGTGTTAATATTCAGTCCTGAGACTGCAGTCATGCTATCGTTTCTATTTCTATCACAAAGTCTACAGCAGATCAATAATGCTCTTCTCATTCCAGGTTTCCTGATCTGTTTAAACTCTGAACTGCTGATCAAATATGTTATAGTTTTCAAAAAATAACAGGATTTTCTTTTTTAATCGAAGTATGTACTTGTGTGAAGACTAAAGTCACCTTAAAGTGCGATACAGAGTGCAAACAAATTATTATTATTATTATTATTATTTTATTTTTTATTTTTTAAACAAAGAAATCAATACAGTGTTATCTAATATTTCTGACATTCAGTTTCCTTCCAGCTCTTTGGGCCACGTTTAGAAAAGCACTCTGACTGCCGGCTTGCTGACTCTGCACTCAAGCTCACGAAAAGCTTTAATATAAAATAAATAAATAAAATTTCTGCTTGGCAGTTGCTCTGGTACGGTATAAATATTACAGGACCCTTAGATTTGGTAATGCGCTCTTACAAAGGAGACTGAGGACACGAACGGTGACCGCAAGAGGTTTGTTCTCAGGGAAAATGTTTCCCCTTCACGCTTTCACAGCTTCACCCCTTTTCTCTGACAGTTTGATGCAGTACCGGAGAGCTATACACGCTATAAAATAAGCCAGTGTGTGAAGGAATGCCAAAGGCACCACGACTCACTCATTACATACTCCTGTGGGATCTTGACTGATTTTCTAGGACACTTTTTTTTTTTTTTTTTTTTTCTTTTCTTTTTTTTTTTTTTTTTCTTTCCTTTTCCTCTCCCTCTCTCTCTCCCTCTCCCTGCACCGTTACCCTCAATTCCCAACGTCCTTCACGGCGTCCTTCATCGGCAGTGCTAATGACACGTTAACGTATAACTGTAATAACGTTCATTATAGAATGGTCACGTCTACTGCTTTTTACTGTTACTGTCTGAGAATGCAATAAGGTTTCACTGCTGTAAGCCATAGCTTTATATTTATTTGTTTGTTTTAAGTTCAAAAAGACAAACATTTTTCATCGGATATCAGCAGTTCCTTGTTTGTGAAATCAAAAATACACACGATGCATTTATCTTGGTTTAAGGCAGTGCAAGAAAATGAGGCGTTAAAACATTTCTAAATTCCGTATGGGTATTTTTTTTTTTTTTTTTTTTTTTTTTTTTTTTTTTGCTTAGGGATAATTCAATGAATAGGGTACAGGCTGTGCATTATACAGCAGCCTCCAATCAAATGTTTTTTACATAAATGGTAAATATGAGCGCCGAAGTCTGTGAAAAATTGTCTGTTTAACCTTTTGATCTTTTTGTTTTAAAAAAAAAAAAAAAAAAAAAAAATGGCAGGACCTTGATTGCACAGCCTTCTTTGCTCATATTTACCAAGGGTGCCAATATTAGTGGAGGGCACTGTAAGTAATATTCAGACAAGATTAAAATCATATGTCATGACATTTTAAGAAAGGGTGGAGACAAACAAATCTGTGTATTTAAAGAAAAAAAAAAAAAAAAGATGCTTGAAAGGGTTAATTATTTTGGTTTACAGGTCCCACAGCACTTTTGGCTCACGGAATCGGTTTCGGCAGCACAGTCACGACCCACCCGGGTGCTAAAGACAAGATGATGGCTGGAGGTAAGGCCAGAAAATCTTTCTAGAAGTCTGTATTTGCCATTTTTTGTTTCCTGACTTGTTCCAGAGTGGCTTGTAGTCAGTTACATGGGCTGTAAGGGTGGTGTGTTTTTTTTTTTATTTTTTTTTTATTTTAGATCACTACAAGTATTCAGAGGCCCGTGTTCAGAAAGATGGACACCTGATCACGAGCCGAGGCCCGGGCACCAGCTTCGAGTTCGCCCTGACCATAGTGGAGGAGCTGCTGGGTGCCGAGGTGGCCTCTCAGGTCAAAGCTCCACTTGTCCTGAAAGATTAATCAAGATGAATTCCTCCGAATGCTAATAAATTAACTGCACTTCATCGTTAAACAGAGCCGCACACATCTGTGAGAATCACTGTATGCTTTACAGAAGAATAAAAGCACCTTATTTTGAGAAAGAACTTCTGTTTGTTTTTTGTCTAGTGACTGCATGTTTAAGCACCTTTCAATTTTCTTTCTTTGCCAAAATGAAAACAAAATTGTGTGAGAAATCTTGTGATGTATAACAATTGTCAAATTAAATCATATCTTGCAGTTTAAAAAGAAAAGACTATCATGAAGATGTAAAAATAAAAACGTTAGGATGCAGTATCAATGTCTGAACGCCATTTTCTCGCCAATCACAGCACAGAGCCGGCATTCCAGTGGGCGGGGCTAGTGTGTACGAGTGTGCGTTGACGATTGGAGACCTATTCCATGACTGACACTCACAGCTACTAATTAGACACGTCGGTTTGTTTTTTTAAAAAAATAATTATTCGGGTTTTTTTGTCACGTGCTTTCAACGAGCCAATCAGACTTACTCGGCGTGAAACCAGCGCACGTTGTGTGGCGCGCGCGTATGATGAGAAACCCTGCTTGATGCCTGGCGTTTTCAAAATTGGACGGTTATCGGGGTTTTTTGTTTTGGCTTGTGTGCACGCGACGCGAATCCTGACCATTATTTATTTTTCCTGAGGTAAGTTATTACTTGCATAACTCGCCGGTTAGTTGCGGATTTCGGTTGTTAAAAAATACCAGTTGCGACCATTTGTGTTGTATGTTGAGGCTATAAGGCTCACTGAACCAAATGAACAAAAATAAATAACGGTCACTGGATGAGTTTTAGTTAAACGAGCTAGAAATTGAGCTCGCGCGAGTTAGCTACTTGGCTAGCTGGTTTTGTGTAACGGCATTGAAGTGATGGAATTTTGTATTAGCTGATGGGTTTAGCTGCTTGAGTGAGAGAATGTGACTTTAAAACAAACCAGCATATTTATTTAAACTAAAAAAAAAACTACACACACATTCTATAAACAAAATGGTGCGTGTTCATGTCAATGTATGTCATCATTCATCTACATACTTATGTGCCAGTTTATTAGGTACACCTTCCAAGCAGATGCACAAAAGTTCAGCCCTTCAATCATTTATTTATTATTTGTGTAGTGCAGGATGTAGAATTATATCCCCAGTTAACGAGCCGGAGAGGACCGTGATGAGGGATGGTTGAACTTCTGGAGAAGAAACCTTGAGAGGAGCCAGACTCCTCGTCCATTGTTTGAGTGGTAGGTCGTTCCCAGCTTAATGCTGACAAGGTGTTGATAGGCTGGGAGTGTTTATCACCGTGTTTAAAAACATCAGTGGTACCACAAACTATCACTACTGCCTCAGGTTCACTGCTGAGAACCACCATGTAAATAACATCAGGACAGCTGTGGTCCTGCTTGATGTCCTGCTGGGTTTCCTGCCAAACCATGCATAGCAGCAGATGTGCTCTAGGCAGTTATTATAAATGTATAAAGCGATCCTATATCTGTAGGTTTAACTGTAGCAGTTACGATTTCTGACTTTTCGAAACACCTGAGAATTTCACTTTTCTGCGTTGTTTCTCAGTAGGTTTGACTAAATTTGAATAAAATTCGAGCCAGTTCACCGAAGGGGAAAGGACAGGTGGCGTTTTGGTAGGCGAACTCTGACTTGGGAATTACAGTTTGAGCACCATGATGCTTATCATATCGATGATAAATGATGTCAATACACTTTTCGGAGGTATTGGCAGTAGTGTTGTTGTTTACGTTTCTAGAATAAATTAAAATGTCCAGGGTAAAGGTCAGGAACCTGTGTCTTATAGTACGATTGCAGTGTATTAATATATGCGGCTATATATAGCTAGCTTCACCCGGTTCTCGTTCAGAGAAATGCAGAAATGTTATGCAGAAATGCTCTGATGTGGTGGTTAGTTTCACACGTATGCAAAACTGTTTTTTCTTTTGTGTGTGTGGCAGACCCGAACAGGAAGACGAGTTCAGCAGTCCATCACATGCCGCATCATGATTTCTCACTGACTCACTCGTTTTTCCTGTGCTTTCCGTTTCTTTCAGCTGCAACTTCAAAGACGTTAGTTATCTGTAACTGGGTGGAGCATCAACTTTGTGCTGTAGGTATTCTTTCCGATTTATCGTCACGTATCTTCGTGAGTACATTTTGATGAACTTACTGCTAACCGCAAACGTTGGGCCTCGTTACAGCAGCGTTTTTCGTTGGGCAAACTGAACTGAAGAGTCCTGCCAAGTTTCTGTATGTAATTTAAATTAGTTAAGTTTTGAGTAATTTTGGCACCCCAGATGGACTGGGTTAAGATCTATATGTCTGTAATCTCTCCCGTGGGACTTCACTATCTAAGCAACAGATAGGCCGTGTAGGAAGAAGGCATTGCAGACGCCTGTTATTTCAAAGCTCTGTCTTAGTGGTCTGTTACGATTGGGGAGCCCCGGGGTGAGAAGAAAGACTAAAGTTGGTCTCCAAAAGAACCTTGAGTGAGTGAGAAGAGGTAAGAGAAGTGTGAACTGATTGTAATTGTATAAGGGCTATGTATAAGGTTCATAAGACTGTTTGATGAAATTGTATGTGTTGTGTGAGTGAAAGTCCTGCAATACCGCTGGTGAAAGATTCCAGGGCTGGATAGGAAGCAGGTGGAGTTGAGGCCTCAAACCCCAGATACCGGCCACTAGAGGTGGCGGCTGTATTGGTGGGGGACCCCTAATACTGCTGGACCATCTGACGGTCACACCCTTTTGTGCTCGTTCCAAAACCATGGGCATTAACATGGTGTTATTCCCCCTTTTCTGTTAGAATAAGCTCCACTCTCTCTTCTGGGAAGGTTTTCCATTAGATTTTGGTGCGTGGATGTGGGGATTAGTGTTCATTCAGATACAAGAGCGTTAGTGAGGTTGAGGTCAGGTGCTGATGTTGTGATGGTGAGGAGGCGCCAGTTCATCCTAAAGGTGTTCAGTGGGGTTGAGGTCAGGGTTCTGTGCAGGACACTCGAGTTCTTTTACCTTCTTCCAACCTTAACACACCACGTCTTCATGGTGCTCACTTTGCACACTTTGTGTCATGCTGGAACAGTGTTTGGGCCTCTTAGTTCCAGTGAAGGGAAATTTTACTGCTATACAATCGTGTGCTTCCATCTTTGTGGTAACAGTTTGGGGAGGATCCGCATATTGGTGTGATGGTCTATAAGTATACTTGAGCATTGTTAACCTGTGTGGGAAAACGCCACTGTCAGCCATTCAGGTGGATTGTTTGTAGTGTTTAACTGTATTTTAAACTAGTTGAGGATGTATATTTCTTGGTAAATTCTTATTATGCGACAGGAAGTTTTGGTCCGCTAAATTGGTTGGACAAGCAGTGTGCCAAGAGTGCTGATGTTTACTACAGCAGCACTGGGACATGTTACTCTTTGTATCACTCCGCTTAAGTTATCAATCCTAGTATTGGTTTGTTACACTAAAACCATTACTACACTTACTACAGGCTGTCAGACAGTCTGTGCATTGGCATGGAAACATGCAGCTCTCGTTATTTTTGTTTTCAAAAATAAAGATGATATTTGTCCATTTAAAAAATAAGAAAAAAAATTGTTTCAGTAATGTCAGTTACCCAATATTAATTTCTTTGTGCGAACGATTGTATAAACGCAATATCTCACACGCTCGCTGCTGTACTGAATATCAGCACGGCTGTAATTACCCGTGATTACCTGCGGCCTCGTGACTACAGTCGAACCACGGGTGTGCCGATGTTCATAACTACAGTTCTCTTGCTAGTGCGATGTTGCTTAAATGTTGTTTATTTGTTATCTTTTAACCTGTTCTCACAAAGGCTTCAAGGCTACATTGTAATACGAAACACACGAATAAACAGGACAACTGCTCTTAAGGGTTTATTTGTTTCGAATGAAACAGTGTTGTAACGTTCAGACGGACCGCTCGTGCTGTCGGGCCGGATCGATAAGTTGTCCAGCATGAGTGTTCTTTAATGCTGTACTAACAGAATAAAGTAGCGCATTGATTGGTTATTATTTGCAGAACACAAACAGCTAATATCTTCTAACCACTTAACGGTAATAAATCTCCACTTTCTTTTCAGGGTGTAAAATCTCCGGTGGAGCAGGGGCTTGAGGATTTATAGTAATTGAATATTGTGAATAAGTGTAGGGCGTTACCAGCTCTGAGGAACAGTAGTTTGTCCCAGTGGCACAGTTATTAATAGGGTTAATAATGTCAGCGCTTTATATAGATCAGTCATTTTCAACCTGCGGCTCACCATGGGACTTCAGAGCGGACGGCTTCGGTTTCCAACTGTAAAGTAATTACTAAAAATGACAACACCGATCACACTTTTGATCTACTGCTAACGTGGTTTTGTAGGACAGATGAACACGTGTGGAGAGAGCGAACTACCGGGGCCGTTTATTGCTATACGCGGCTCTATAGGTAAAAACATCATTTTTGTAATAGATACACAGAAAAAGGTTGCAAAAAAGGTTTATGTATCTTGCACCCCCAGGGTGCCTCCTTGTAGTGACAAAAGAATAGAAATCGCAGGTAAATTCTGTAACTAACGCAAGATCACGAAAAAGCGGTGATCATGAAGCTTTCGTTTCTGTCTGGGGTGGGGAACAAAACGCAAAAAAGAGATAAATAATAATGCTAATTAATTGGATAAACTAATGCTAGTCCATCCAAGTAAACTAAACTTGGATTCAGTCAATTTGGCAGTGCTCTTTCTTGATGTAATGAAATGGAAAATGTTTGTGGCTAACTAACTAGCTAGTGTCTACAGTTACTTGTTCCGGTTTTTTTTTGTGTGTGTGTGTTTTTTTTGTTTGTTTGTTTTTTGCTTTTGTTTATTCCTGACATCCAGGATAATGTTAATTCTGTTTATTCTTGCATATAAAATGATGATATTGGGTGGTTGGAGGTGTTTGAGGGAACCCTAACAGATGTTCATAATTGGCTATTGGCAGCACAGATATTGTTTGCATGCAACATGTTTGTCGTCGGATGGTTCATGTGGATGTGTAAATGCTCAAATGTACTTGTTTTTATCTGCACATAAGCATAAGATGGCTGCCATGCATAACTTGTGGTCGTTTGGCACATCACTTGCGCATGTCCTTGAATGTTAACCTGGATGTTCTAGATTTGTAAAAACATTTGATTGTAAGCAGAGCTTGTGCGTTTAATTACATTTTAGAGTTAGACTTGGAAACCTGACTGAGAGGGCTGTATTGGCTCTGAAGTGCCCTCTAGCGAATGTCACTTTTAATCATCCAGGTGTGTATAAGATAGCTCGCATCATCTGTACGCATAGACAAAGTGGTGTGTCTGGTATAAACCCAGCTTTTACTGAGCACTTTTTATACACAGTAAATATCCTAGTTGATGTTTTAAAGATGAATGCGTTGTTGTTGTTATTAACCCTTGCCAGTTTGCACTGATTGTAGAGTCTTTACATATCCCATGACTGAGTGCTAACTAGCCTTTTGTGGCACAGATGTACATGATTGGCTTTAGAGCGAGGCTGAGGAATGGCGAGGTGCCCTTCAGACCCAGAACACAGGGTTAATTATGCGCCCTTTTGGCTGGGATTTAAAGACTCAATTTTCCAGCCACGTGGCGAGCGCTTAAGCATTTTTACTGCTTTAGAGCCCACGTGGGAGTTTTTAATCACTCATTTTCATTTAATTGTGATTTATACTACAGCGCCGTCGAATTCTTCATTCTGATTGGTCAGAAGGTGTTGATTCATTCTTTATAACAGCAGCTTTGACAGCAGTCTAGATCAATCTAAATTTCTAAAAAAAATGTAAAAAAAAAAATATATATATATATATATATATATATATATATATATATATATATATATATATATATATATATATTTTTTTTTTTTTTTTCCATTCGAATAAATTAACATCAATTCAGCTGCTACTAATTAACCAGTTTTAATTAAATTGATTTAAAAAAGAAAGGTGTTAAACACGATATTTCACAATATCCTCGATCTCTAATAAAAAGCAAAGTATGTACAGCACTTTGGTCGACTTTTGTTGTTTTAAATGTGCTTTATAAATATACAGTGCTGTGAAAAAGTATTTCCTGATTTCTTCTGTTTTTGTGTGTATCTCGTCCTAAATTGTTTCAGAAATTAAAACTTAATCTAAGAGAAACCAAAGGCAACCCGAGTAAACGCCAAATGTGTTTTTTAAATGATAACGTTATTTATCGAAGCTATCCAACACCAACTGGGCCTGTGTGAAAATGTATTTGCCCCTGTAGTTACAAATTGACAGTAGAAAGTGGAACTGTTTGGAAGACAGGGGTCCCGTTACATCTGCAGTAAACCAAACACAGAATTCCACAAAAAGAACATCATACCTACGGTCAAGCATGGTGGTGGGAGCGTGATGGTGTGAGGATGCTTTGCTGCTTCAGGGCAACTTGCAGTAATTGAGGAGGGAAACGTGAATTCTGCTATCTACCAAAAAATTCTAAAGGAGAATGTCTGGTGTTCAGTCCGTAAGTTGAAACTCGAGCAGGACCTGGATTCTGCAGCAAAACAATGATCAAAAGCATAAGAGTAAGTCCTAGTTGTAGAAGTAAGTGAAAGACTGATCTCCAGTTATTGGAAGCGTTTGGTTGCGGATATTGCTGCTAAAGGTGGCACAACCAGATTTTAAGTTTAAGAGGGCAATAAATTTTTCACATGGGTGATAGATGTTTGATAACGTTTTTTATGTGTCTGTTTTTGTTTGCTTTTGTTTTATGTTCTATGTTCATTTGAAAACTATTTAGTATGAGAGATACAAAAACGGAAGAAATCAGGATGTGGCGAATACATTTTCACAGCACTGTAATTTACTTACATAATTTCTGTTTATTTAAATTCTTACTGCTTTAGCACTTTAAAAAGGAAAAAGCTTGAACAGAATAACTTCTACTAACTACTAAAGTGAGGAATTATTTAAGAATTGAGTTTATTTAACGTTGATCTAAATTTGTGTTCCAGTTAGATAAAATAGCAATGAGCCCTGTACATACTGTACTTATAGCGAGGTGAAAGGGCTGAAAGGAGCTAAATATCGCTAGCCCCCGATGGATTTAAATCTCTGAGATATGGGAAGTCTCCGCTAATTCATCACGTTCTGATCAGGCCAAGAGTAGCGCAGCGTATGGGCCGATTGTGCAGTGTAATACGAGGAAGTTCATACGGCCGTCCCACTGCAAGGACGTGCTTAAGCTGCGATGTGTCCGTGACGGTACTGGAATCGAGCCAGACTAGAGACGATGCGCAGAGCAGCGCTGGAGCTACTGCAGTCCCCAAGCCTCTGCAATGTAGCAGTGTATTAATGTGAGCTGTGTGGGGAAATGTTACAGCCTGAACAGAGAGAAGGAACAACCTGGCATCACACACACTGAGTGCTGCAGTGTCGACTTCATGAATTTTTGAATCGAGTGACTCTGCGGAATCAAGGCAGTGGGTGGGTGGGGGGTGGGGGGTGCAAGCCAGCACTGTTAACCTGGCCATGTCCAACGCATAAAGCGGCAGTGTGTAGGAACGCAGATGGCGTCGGTAAACAACTCGCTCACAGGCGTTTGAAGAAGAACCGGCTGAGTGTGCACCTAATAATTACAACATTAGCACTTTGTAGCAAGCCAACCGTACCTAATTAAATTACACAAATAATACTTATTCAAGTGGGGAAGTGATTCTAATCTGTTCTGTAATTCTGCTCTCTCTTTCTGAAAACAAATGCAGCCCAGGTTATAGTGTCTCAAACAAAATGTCCACCCTGAAATATGTTTATATTGAAATGTTTCTGAGGATTTTAGACATTCCAGTGCTGATTTGCTGGTCACTGATGTATTTGTCTATCTATTTGGCAATGTATTTGTTTATTTATATTTTATTCCCATGCGGTGTTTTCACTTGCGTGTCACTGACGTCACATGGGGAAGTCATTATCCTTGGCGCATTTTTAGCGTAAACACTGAACACAAAGTCCCAGAATGCAGTGCAGCTATACGGTATAACGTTGTCGATACTCTGTGGTGATGGTGTTGACAGAGGGTAAAAGTTTAAGCTTTGGAAGCTGATCAGATTGCGCAAAGTGTGCACAGATGTGGAGGTTAGAGAGCTGGACAGGTTAAAGTACTAAGGCGCCTCGGCATCAGTCCCCTCATGTCCCATGGGATAGGCTCCAGGCCCTCATGTGACCCTGTGTGGGAAAAGCGGTATGAAAAATGGATGGATGGATTCAGGTGAAATGCTAAGTCATGCCTAATTTGTTAACTGAACAAAAGTGGAGGAATTATTATTATTATTATTATTATTATTACTTATAATGTAAATATTTCACCAGCCTAGTGATCCAGATATTGCAACACGGAGACACAAAGTGACGCTGCTAATTCAGAGTGTGTTGCAAGAGCTTGAGAGATATTGTGTTCTTTGGAAACGGTTTCAGCAGGGGTTTGTTTTTTTTTCCTCCGGTGTCTTGCACTGACTGTTTGTCCATATGCTGACTCTTCCTCTGACTGTGCAGAGAGGTAGGGTGTGTGTCTGTGTGTGTGTGCGAGATATGAAAAAGAGGGAGCGTTGCCTTTAATGCATCCGCTCCCTGTTCTATTCTCTCACACACACACACACAAGACTCACTGCATTCTCTCTCTTTATCTTCTCTGCATTCTCATCTTTCCCTCCATCTCTCTCTCTCTCTCTCTCTCTCTCTCTCTCTCTCTCCACCCCCCTTTCCTCCCTTCCTCCACCTTCTCTCACTCTCTCTCACGCTGACAGGAGAGCAGCGCGGCTAGGCACGGCGAGACCAAACCTGCTCCCCACCGTCGTCTCGTTCTGCCCCGCCGCCTCTCCTCTCCTCTTCCTCCTCCGCCGTCACCGCTGCCGGCTTTCTTTCTCCCGCAAATCAAAGGAGCAAAAATCTGTCTGCACCCGGGCCAATCTCCTCCATCGTCAAGCGTCGGCAGAGGACAGAGGTGGGTTCTCGAACAACATCGCTAGATCTGTCGTTCCATCCTCCTCCTCCTCATCATCTTCATCTTCCTCTTCCTCGCGCAATGCTTTTGTGTGTGCATGTGTGCAGGTTCTATCGCTCTCATGCCTCTTATCTGCATACCGTATTGTACCGGGGTTTTTTTTTGTTGTTTTTTGTAGCATGTCATGCTCTCATGTCTGTTCGAGACAGGATTCAGAAACCAGTTGCACAAAAACTCAGACGTTCGATTGACGTGTCACCTGAGCGCTGCAGTGCACATGCATTTTACGCAACACGGTAACGGTACAGAACTCCATTCAGAGGTTCACGGCGGCGTTGTTCATCGGAGGGCGGCGTTCGCTTTAAGGTTGCTCGAAGTGGTTGCCCGAGTTGCGGCGCGTGTGGACGGGTTTGCTCAGCATGTGGGCGCAGGGCCAAGGCTTGGGGAAGGGAAGGTAGGCGCAGGTCACAGGGTTTTGGTGCAGTAAGTTATAAACCAGAGCCAGAGAAAATCAGGTGCCTACATTTCCTCAGGCCAGCTTTCTCAGCAATACAACATGACAAATACAAGGGCCGTGTTGTTTTGCATCATTTATTTTATTTTATATTTTTTTAAATAATAATAATTCCAAGCAGACTCCGTTTCACGTAGATTTAACTGCAGCATGTTTAATATTGCAGGAATACTCCAAACAAACAGATCGAAATCCTCAGAACAGAGCAGTGAGCATAACCTGTTTGGTGTTTTGATTGAATCTGTAATCTGGACTCTGAAATTGGAAGTGGACTTTTGATATTGTAATAAGTAATTACGTTGGTTATATTCAAGGTCAGAGGGAGGTGACTGAAATGGTAATTCAGTCTTTGTATTATAAGGAGTTAAAGCCTTACACACATGCTTCAGTGTAACCATCTCATTATCGAATAGTCGGTCTGCGTGCGGCACAGGGCACGTTTACTCGTTGCGTTACTTCTGTACCGAAAACAGACCAAAGTTTTGTCCCAAATGACATACTATACACTTGCACTACGTGCTACGTACTCTACCGTCTAGTGTGTGCATTTTAGAAGGGTAAAATTGTCTCAAATGGAACTCGAGCGGTTTTTTACTGACCGAAAATATAAACTGTTTCTCAGACGATGGCGCATGACGTCAAACGCACGTAATGCGATATAGCTAGCTTCAACAGAATACTCGGAGTCGACGTTACCTTTTACACCCAACATGATCTCAGTCACCATCAGACGGAGGCATAATCATCAAGTGACAGCAGAAAAAAGTGTGCGACCCCCACGTCCTCTAAGGCAGGGGACCGTTTTATATACAGTGTAGTGTAGAAGACAGTAACCTGTAAACTTTACAAGGCCAGGATTGTGTAGCATGGAAGCAGGGCAGTGATACACGAGCACAAACTTGTGTTTATATGTGCAAGGGCTTGTGGAAAGTTGTACGAATTGCTTAAAACGTTTAGTTTAAATCAAGTTTATTGTTATTAAATGCTGTATCTGCACATTTGCAGTGTAAATTCTGTCGTTTATTAAAACAGGAGCAATCTTTAAGTGATCTATTAGTAACGAGGCCACATTGCTCCTCACTCGCAGTGTAGACGTGGTGATAAACAGTGGGAGCGTGAGTAAGATCTGTAACGTCTGATTAAAACTCTACGATCAAAGTAAACACGCGTAAAACAATATGCCTAAAGGCAGTGAGGAACAGAAACCATGAGGTGCAGAGAGAGTGAGATTTTATTATTAATTTAGGACTGTAGTTTAATTATCAGTGGGTTTTTTCATGCATCTATTAAAAATAATGCATAAATACTATTATATAATATAAACTAATGTATATAAATAAATATATAACATTTGTATATAATTTTAATTGTGTGTGTATGTGTATATATGTATATATATATATATATATATATATATATATATATATATATATATATATATATATATATATATATATATATATATATATATATTACACACATATGGGCTAACAGTTGTGTTAATCAAGTTTTAGTCTGAAGTTTATATTTGTAACGCTCAGTTTGGTTTTTATTTTAAATAAACAGAAAAATGGTATTAAATTTTTTTATTTGATTAATCGAAAAAATTAAAATAATAATAATAAACGGCAGATTAATCAATTATGAAAACAATAGTTAGTCGCAGCTCTAGTCTTCAGTTTAAAGGTGCATTAGATAAGATTACTCTTTTGTTCACAAAGCTCTGCCCCCAGGATCTACCATGTCTTGTAGAGTGTCTATAAAATGACCGATGGTAGGCACATCTAAACACACGTAAGCATCGTAGCGCTCGTATGTTGGTCAATTCATCCACTCTTGGTTGAAATGCTGATTCATTAGACATATTAGACAGGTTCCTTGTGATCCTTCGCAAGAGACGGACTGAAATAGCTAATCTACGTTGTACCTAATTGCGAGTTCCGAATGCCAAAGTTAGGGCTGGGCGATACTAGGATACTTTATCATGATCTCGATATTATACGTCATGATGATACAATTTTCTGAGATATCGTTTGTATCAAGATTTTTTTTTCATTATTCATTTGTAAAAATTTCTTTAGTTTTTAATTGGACAATTTAAAAAAAAAAAAAAAAATTTGATACAGTTTTCACCAAAATAGTCCTGCGTTTCAGTGTTAATTTATTATTGTAGACATTTAAATAATGTGGTCAAATGATCTCCCTTCCTTCATTTACTGAGGAATGTGCGATTATGTCATTTTCAGCTGTTACCGGACGTTTCTCCCCTATTAGACGATTTCTACAGTAGCTTCAGGAATAAGGTGGTGCACATGTACTGAAATACTGCGCATATTTGGTGTAATTCAGGCTTTTACTTTGTGTGGAATTACAGCAGCCCAATCACCGCGTGAGAAAACAATGCCCTTTAAATTGTAGTAATGTTGTGTAAAACCTTCATGTTTTTAATCTAATAATCAATTGGCCATGTGTAAGTAAATTAACTGTTTGATGAAAAGATGTCAAGTCTGTTTGACGGTAAACATTCAGCACAACTTTTGCAATTGCTTATTTATAGCATTCAAATGCTGATGTTTCCAAAAAATATATGTGTATAAATATATATGTGTGTGTGTGTGTGTGTGTGTATACACACACACACACACATACATATACATACACATGAATACATATATGAAATCCTGTATGGACAAGTCTACGGTAATGTCGAGCAAGAAATGCATATCTGTTCTTCGTTCCCCTGAAAGGTCACATGACTCCTTGTGCACGCTCCCCTAATCCTGTGCATGTGGCTGATGCACTTTAACAGTCAATACAAGTTCGAATGTTGCGTCCATAATGCAGTAATTGCCCCAGCTAATGAAATTTTGAAATGGGTTTTCTGAAGTAATCTACTCGAGCGGAGTCTGTTAGAGTGCTCCTCCCACACTGGTGCTTTCTTCATAAACATATTTTTAAATAAATAAATAAAATGGCTAGTGTAGGTGGTGTATTTATAAAAATAAATAAATAAATGTATACTTTTTTTTCTTTTCTTTTTTTTTTTTTTTTTTTTTTTTAAAAGAAGTTTGGGGTCTGTAATTTTTTATGACATGTATTTTTATGTGTCCATGTTGGATATTTTTCTTTATAATAATTTAATAAATTCAAGTTGTATCACCCATAATATCCTCCTTTATATGAATCTTCAGTGAGTCAGTAGAATTTAGGAGGCTAAAACAGTTTTAAACAGATCAGACAGGTGTGACCGTCTCGATCATACATGCAGTTTGAGTACATTATTGAAAATATAATTTGAAGTAAAATAGTTTGCTGTGATTTTATTTTCAAAACCCTTACATGCATAAAATGATGTAAAATAGGGCAGCTTTTTACATAATATATAATGACGGGGCATTTCCGACATCAAACAGACTTTTGTTTTGGCACGCTTTTAAGACAAAGTGGGCTGGGTATTGCGTCATAAAGAAGATCTTGCGACGAGGATCAGTAGCTCTTTCACAAACAATGAAAGAACTGATTTGTCAGGTGGTATGACCTCATTAAAAATGTATTGTTATTTATAATAATGTTCACTTACTTGAAAAAATTACGTACAGGCGAGATTTCATGCACAGATAATGTAGACCGGTGTCCAAGTAGATGCTTGTTTGACTTTATAAGAGCTTGAAGAGTCAGGTGGAACAACCACGGAGTCAAATGGTGCAAGCAGAGAATTCATGGATTTAAACAAATAGTAATGAAATGTAAAACTGTGCAATTTTTTTTTACACATTTTCTGTAACAATAAATAACTTTGAAACCTAAAATTTTTCATTAATGTGTGATTGCGCCACCTGACATTTTCTGAGTGGTGAAATTTTGAGCATGTTATCTGTCGCTGACCCTTCATTTAAAAAATAAAAGTGATTATTATTTTATTTATTTAAAGCTTAGATCGTTAGGCATAGCATACCCGCTGCTAAACCGCAGTCCTCTGGAGGATACTAAGAGTCTCGGAGCATTAATGCTCTCCTCGGAGACGTTCTTAACCGCTCTCTTTAATTATGCTGCGGTGAAAATTTAGACATGGCATCTCGCTTCATTACTCCATGGAGCAGCATATTTATCACACGTGATTGATCATCATCAGGGGTGTGTACATGTGCGTCCATGAGTATTTGGAATATTTGTTCTCTCACTTGGAACATTAATGCGGGGAAAAAAGAAAGAAAAAACAAAAAACATTCATCAGGGCTGTTGAAGGTAAAGCTGAGGGCAAAAGTAAGTGTGTGTGTGTGTGTGTGTGTGAGAGTGGGATAGAGGACAGATCTTTGCTCTTCAGGGGTCCAGGATACACATCTCCACTCCACCTGTCTATTTATTTATTTATTTATTTATTTATTTATTTATTTATTGCTGGAAACCTGTAACACATAGCTGTATTGTAAATCTCATTATGTTTTTAACTAAACAGTTTAAATCTCTGGACGTTTGTGATTGTAATTTGTAATTTTACTCCAGTCATTCCTAATCCTTCATAGTTTCTGGATCTTGGTTGTCACTGCTTGAATGGCACGCCGAGTCAGCTCTTTCTCAGATCTTTCGGCTGCACATTTTTAATTGTAATCTCTTCATCGTCTTCTTTTCCCTTCCTTCCTTCACCGCGCAGGCGTGTGTTCACACCTCGCCGCATTCTTGCCATGTTTCATTAGTAATTCTGGACCATCCTTGCAGCATTTCTTCCTCCATTAGCAGAGCAGTGTTTGTCTAACTAGTATTAGAGCAACCTGGAAGGAGGAGGATTCAGTTCAACAGGAAACCTGGAAATGTCAAATATAGACACAATGCCGGTTCACAATGCCGGTAATTCCTACTACATACAGATCTTTCTCTCTCCCCCATTCCATACAGATCTCTCTCTCTCCCCTCATTCCATACAGATCTCTCTCCCCCCATTCCATACAGATCTCTCTCTCTCCCCTCATTCCATACAGATCTCTCTCTCCCCTCATTCCATACAGATCTCTCTCTCTCTCCCCCCATTCCATACAGATCTCTCTCTCCCCCCATTCCATACAGATCTCTCTCTCTCCCCTCATTCCATACAGATCTCTCTCTCTCCCCTCATTCCATACAGATCTCTCTCTCTCCCCTCATTCCATACAGATCTCTCTCTCCCCCCATTCCATACAGATCTCTCTCTCTCCCCTCATTCCATACAGATCTCTCTCTCTCCCCTCATTCCATACAGATCTCTCTCTCTCCCCTCATTCCATACAGATCTCTCTCTCCCCCCATTCCATACAGATCTCTCTCTCTCCCCTCATTCCATACAGATCTCTCTCTCCCCTCATTCCATACAGATCTTTCTCTCTCCCCCCTCATTCCATACAGATCTCTCTCTCTCTCCCCCCATTCCATACAGATCTCTCTCTCCCCCCATTCCATACAGATCTCTCTCTCTCTCCCCCCATTCCATACAGATCTCTCTCCCCCTATTCCATACAGATCTCTCTCTCTCTCCCCCCATTCCATACAGATCTCTCTCCCCCTATTCCATACAGATCTTTCTCTCTCCCCCCATTCCATACAGATCTCTCTCTCCCCCATTCCATACAGATCTCTCTCCCCCCATTCCATACAGATCTCTCTCTCTCTCTCCCCTCATTCTATACAGATCTCTCTCTCTCTCCCCTCATTCCATACAGATCTCTCTCTCCCCCCCATTCCATACAGATCTCTCTCTCTCTACCCCCATTCCATACAGATCTCTCTCCCCCATTCCATACAGATCTCTCTCTCTCCCCTCATTCTATACAGATCTCTCTCTCTCCCCATTCCATACAGATCTCTCTCTCTCCCCTCATTCCATACAGATCTCTCTCTCCCCCATTCCATACAGATCTCTCTCTCCCCTCATTCCATACAGATCTCTCTCTCCCCCATTCCATACAGATCTCTCTCTCTCTACCCCCATTCCATACAGATCTCTCTCTCTCTACCCCCATTCCATACAGATCTTTCTCTCTCCCCCCATTCCATACAGATCTCTCTCTCTCCCCTCATTCTATACAGATCTCTCTCTCCCCATTCCATACAGATCTCTCTCTCCCCCCATTCCATACAGATCTCTCTCTCTCTACCCCCATTCTATACAGATCTCTCTCTCCCCATTCCATACAGATCTCTCTCCCCCCATTCCATACAGATCTCTCTCCCCCCATTCCATACAGATCTCTCTCCCCCATTCCATACAGACCCGTCTCTTGTGCCTACTCCATCCAGACCTCTCTCTCAGGCACAAAGGCTCCGAATGAAACCAGGAAACTGCCTAATGAGATCACCGGGCCTTTCTGGTTCTTCATCCTTTTAGCGGTGCATTACGTTATAGATAATGCTGAGAGCATTCTGTGAAATGTACCCAGGGTGCATTTAAATCAAATTAATCACACATTTTAGCCAGATGTTTTACAAGTGTAAAATATATACCAGTCTCAAGTTGTCTAGTTACGGTTGACAGCCAAAAAAAAAACAAAACCTTTCCTAATACCTCCATCTGGGGCAAATACTTAACATTTTAACAGGTACGCTAGGGACAGCGTACAGTACGTGTGACGCAAATGTCGTCATCAGCAGAGTACACACGTACTGTACATGTGCCGCCAGATTTTTCTAGCCGGTCACACGTGCGCATTTAATTCTTTTGCACTTTTAGTTACTCCATTTAGTTATTCCACAAGTTGGCAACAGTAACCCAGGGCCGTTAATTCTCAATGTAGTCGAAGAAAAAAATGGCAGAGACGGAAACACGTGCAGGTTAGAAAGTACCTGCAGTTGTATAATCCTAGCCTTAAAGAGAAAAAGATTTGTGCATTGTGGCGAGAGATTGCCCAAACATCATTCTTCGTGTTGTTGTGATTCTTCTTCTTGGTCATCCTTCACACCAAAAAACCTGCTTTACTGCTCTGTACTGACTCTTGTAGGCCAGGAGGGGTGGTACAAGTTTGTCATAATGCGCATGCTTCGACTGCCTGTGTGTGCGTACATGTCAAATGGAGTATACTTTGAAAAGCTACGCATACGACTGTGCACATACGCTAGCGTAAGTGTAAAAAACCGAAGCACATTAGAGGCATACTGATTAGAAATTTTGAATCAAGCTAACACTTAAGTTCATGATACAGCTGCTCAGTTGTGATCCGCTTTAGAGAAAAACATCAGTGAAACAAAAACAATGCAGCAACTGCTGTTTCTATCAAGCAACTGAAGACGGTGTAATGAGCTGATTTGCATATTATTCACAACGTACCAATCATATTACGATCTGGTCAGTCAGAGACTGAAGACCCATGACCATCAGACCCATACGTGCATGTTGAGTTCCAGATTCGCTGTTATAATAAGCTCCACTTTTAAGGGAAAGCTTTCCACTAGATTTTGTAGCGTGGCTATGGGAACTCGAGGTCTTTCACTCTAACCTTAACACACCGTGTCTTCATGGGGATTCATTAGATTTGGAAAAGATTCATTTTTTTGGACTGTTTCTATACCAAAAGTCTTAATTTGTGTGTGTGTATGTGTATATATATATATATATATATATATATATATATATATATATATATATATATATATATATATATATATATATATAAAAATAAATAAATTATTATTATTTTTTTTAAAATTCGGACTGATTTGATTATATTTATACTTTATTAGGGGGCCAAGGTGCGTAGGCCCCCTATAGTGATTGTATGTTTTCCTCTACTTCTTCTTTTTTTTCTTCTTCTTCTATGTATTATATTAACCATGGATGTGTGTGATTTTCCTAAATAAACACTGCCGTTATAATTGTTAGAAATGAAGAAAATCATTTGTAAATCTTAGTTTTTAAAGAAAGAATTTAACGCGATGGATATCGGCTGATGCTCACTTGAGGTTTCCGTATCAGGGTCGTTATCAGAAAAGAAAAAGTGGTATCGTGCCATCTCTAACATTTAGACGAACTGTGCCAGTGAAAGAGTTGTCTCATCTTTCAAAAAAAAAAGAAAGAAAAGTTTTTACAGAGTGTACTTTTATTTAATGTGTACAAAATCCGAACATTTGCTGTTGTAAATGTACTTACTTGTTATTAAATTAAATATAATAAAACTTTCCCATGATGGCATTTGAATTAATTCATTAATTATGACCTAATTTATCACATTATGAAAATATTCTCCTTCAAATTCGATGTGAATGAAGTCGGCTGTGTTGAATCTCCGCAATGATGCGTATCACCTCAGCAGCAGTGCTGCTGTTGTTGTTGCTGTTGTTGGCAGAACCGGCAGAACGAACGTAGCTCTGCAGTCAGCCAAGCGCAGAGGCGTGAATCTGGCACGGTGTGACGTGACGTTTCTGGTGAGAGAGCCAGGGTGAACGAGGGCTTCCCCAACCTCACTGCAGCTGTGTAGGAGACATATACTGTTGCATAATCCAGCCATGCTGAAGGAACATTCCAGTTTGTAATGTAACGTACGAACACGTTTTTACGCTTTGTATGTTATGGATTGGGCAAATTTTTCCATTTTAAAAAATGAACTTATTTATAAACAGAAGCAGTGGATGTAATGGTAACTTTTTTTTATCTTAATTTTTTAAAAATCTTTAGAATATAAAAATGTTCAAATATTATGTTTTTATTTTCGTTGTTTATTTAAAACAATTAAATATAAAAATATTAATTTTTTTTAATGTAATTTTAAGTTTATGTAGCTGCTGTATTGTAGAGTGTGTGAGTGAACGTGATTATCGTCTGTTAATTGACCGTTTAAAAACGTTCAAGCCGATGGTGAAACTCAACGGGAAAAAAATATAACGAAAATCTCAAAATTGTGCACAAATGTACAATATGATAAAAAAAAAACCTCAAATTTTCCTTCTTTTCTTACTTTTGAGAATGACTAAGCTAAAATTCCAATAAATTTAAGATAAAATCTACCTACGTAAAGTAATCCCCTCTCCAGGTGCTTTCATGCTAGCAAGTGACAAAAGTGGCGACGCAACATTAGGCATGCTCGAATTCGAATAATTCCTCTGACCAATCACAAGGCTCAGATGGTACGGATACCATACCTGGAATTAGAAAACATGAAGAAAAATAAAGCTTGGAGATTGTTTGCGATCTGTTATGAGTGCTGGCGTAGCTGGTTTGCACTGCTGACTAAGTCGATACGCTGAAGCCTGGCCCGTAACGCATATAAATCCTAATAACATAGAGAAACTATGAGCGACTCGTCCCTCTCGAGTGTGAACGCAGGGTCAGGGATTCAAGCGCTCAACACTTTTTCATCGTCTGTGTTAATGTACATAATTATCTCGTCATACTCTTGAGTAAAATGAAGTTAGTTGCAGCTTTTTAATCCTGCGTTATTAGTTTTCCGCGTGATAACGTGACGCGACTGGGCGGGTTTGTATTAGGAGCGTATCTGTTTTATCCGGTAGCTTATATAAACGCTTGCCGTCACGGTGCGATTTCTCTCTCCCGGCGCTGCTGACCTGCACTGCGACTGTAATCAGCATCGCTACGTCGCTTCTAAAAGCAAGCTTGGCTTTCTGGTGATGACTGTGTGGGAGGAACGTACAGACAAAGACAATGTGCTGACTGTTTCTGCAAAGCCAGCTGTGACTTCTTCCTTTTGTTTGTTTGTTTGTTTATTTATTTATTTATTTCCCCCCCCTGCAGCATTTCTCACCTTTCTCAGAAGTGCCGAGTCGAATCGTGTGTGCTGTGTTTTCTGTGCATGATGCGTACTCTTCAACTCTCTCTCGGGGAGATTTTAAAAATAAATAAATAAATAAATAAAACTTAAGACGCCGTGTGTGGTTTGCGGTCACGTTTGATGCGTTATAAAGATATTTAACTTGAAATTTGCACCCGAAGGTGGTGATGTGTCTCGGGGGTTGCGTTTACTTTACTTTAAAATGATTTCCATCCTCCGCTCTGTTTTGACACGGTCACTTCAGTGTGTTGTGAGTAAGAGCGGGACAACGTGATGAAGATATAGTACTTTCAAAGGCAGTTCTATCATATGCGATATGTATATACAGGGCTCCAGATGGCAACTAAAATGGTCGCCAATGCAACTAACTTCTTAATTTTGCAACCATGTTTTTTCTGCCAGTAGCCAGTGGCCACCGTTACCCACAAACAAAATGAAAAAACAAATTAAATAGAAATTATGATACGTTTTCTTGTGTTAGGCTACTGAACTCTCATCTCCTCTTGCGCCTGCATCTACCTGCCCTATTGCATGCGCTCCTGTATGCTTTCCATTAAAGAAAATCTGCACTCCTGTCCTGCAGTGGTTGAAGCGTCGGCTGTATAGATGAACAGAAACAGGTTTAACATCACGTTTCTCGGGTTAAAAAGTTGGAAGTGTAAACTTTATTAATGGTGTTTAATTTAGTTTGATGTGGTTTAGTTCATTGGATTTTGAATTTATCCGTTATATGTAGGCTAGCTAACTGCGTAGTTAACTAACGTTAGCCAGCTGACAAGAAAACCAAATGCGCAAACGAAAAGTATCAGACTTTCTCATTCCCTGCCTGTCCAAACCCTGCCTCCTCTACTTCAGATGCCGACGATGTTGCGACCAACTCGACCAGTGAAAGTTCTCAAGCGACATTTGAGTCATACCAGCCCGTTTCAATCGATGTGCAATCTTTTACAGATGATGACAGTCAAGCGCAGCGAGTTGAGTCGTCTTCTCCCGTCCCTGCGACTCCCATCCCGACAAGATGGTTTAAATCAGCTTGGCTACAAGAGTTCGCCCGGTTACATTATGACAATGGGAAAATGTACTGCACCCTTTGCGCTAAAGCAGGACAAGATATTGCTGGTAAAACAGAGTTCAGTACAAGTTCGAGTCATTTTAAAAAAGAAACCGTGAATAAGCATGGTGACCGTAAAAAACATAAGAACGCCAGGGATTGCGTCATTGCTAGGTCTGCCCTGCGTGCCACCCCAATCGTGAAAGCAGTGCAACGTGCTAGTGATAAAGTGGCAGAAAAACAGATGAGGGGATTGAAAATAAAATTCAATGCAGCCTACATGACTCTGAGCCTGAATAAGCAGGAAACAACTAATTGTATGTAATTGAATAAAAAAGTGAAAAAAGAAACAAATGACTGGACATTTAAGTATTCACGGTAATATGATTCAATATGATATACTGAACATTGCACATATTGTGTATGTAAAGAATACATTGTGTAAAATATGGGAGGCAGAGTAAACAAAGGCAGACAGTACAGAGGGGAAAAATTTCACAATTGTTTTCTCGTCTGTGCGGTTAAACAGGTGGATTTCAGGTGGATGTCAGATGGCAGGGGGAGCGTTGATGTGATGACACTAATTTATCTAATCGTTGGGGGAGGGCTGTTGCACCTTTTATATTATACAGATGCATCTCAAAAAATCTGAATATCCTCGAAAAGTTCCTTTTTTTTTTTACCCCTAATTTAATTCAAAAAATGGAACTATCATATATTCTAGATTCATTACACATAATGAGAAATATTTTTTAAATACCTTTTTTGTTTTAATCTTGATTACGGCTTACAGCTGATGGACATCAAAACTCCAGTACCTCAAAATATTAGAATAAAGCATTTGTAATACTAGAATTACTGAGTAAAGTAAAAATAATTTGATTAATTTTTACATGCGGTAATCAGTAATATAATCAGATTACAATTTTAAAGTAGTAATTAGTCATCTGTAGTGGATGACTTTTTTATTATTATTATTATTATTTTACTTACATAATACTGGCGCTAAGAGCATAAATCGAGTTATGAGGATGTATTTGTCTTCTCTCAAACTGGCACGAGACTAAATTTGTTTGTAGTCAGAAGTTTGAGCGAGCACATTTACAAACTGTAAAAAAAACGGTGCTGTAATGACGACGTTTTATACTGTGTGTGTGTGTGTGTGTGTGTGTGTGTGTGTGTGTGTGTGTGTGTGTGTGAGACAGACATAATTTTGAAATCTATGTTTCCTGGCTTGGAAGTGAGGTCTACAGTTCTGCACCATGGCGTTTACTAAATAAAAATGTAAAAGGAAACATTTTGTTTGTGCACTTTCAGTTTTATAATTACCAAGAAGACATTTTCTGATTTCCTTATTTAATCAACCAGATAATCGATAGAATCTACATAATCTATAATCGCAGCCCAAACGGCATGATAACCATTATGATTGTGTTCCTGCTGTCAGGATTCACCCGTACTGCTTTATTTCCAGTTTCTCACAGGAAGTGAATCCTCCCTAGGCATTCCTGCACCTGACCAAGGTGATAATTGCTACTCTGCTGTTTTTACAAGCGCTCTTTAATGAAACGTGAACACGTCCCTTTCGGAGAGTGTGCTTCTCTCTCTCTCTCACACACACACCTGTTCCTCAACGCTGGAGTCCTAATGACCCTGTGTTGTGCATGTAAGAGTAAGCTAGGCTTCCTTTGACCCGTTCTGTAACCGACCCCATTTTATTTTTATTGCACCGCAGCGCAGGTAATGCGGTGCGAGCTTTGAGATGATGTGTACCAGGTGATAGGTGTTGTAATTACCTCAGCATTGACTGCACAGGAATACGATGTTGTATTCATTACTTCTGAAAATTATTTATAATCCCATGTTCAATTGTCTGGATATTACAGTCTACTAATAACATTTTCCTGTGGCGAAGTGAGAATAATGGCTAACTAGTTAAACCAGGCTGGTGGTACATAGTCTAAAGCTGCCTTCACACTAGTGCGCCAAGTCCCGTGTAGTGTGGGCGTGGAGTGAGCGCTACTGTTGTCGTTCGTGGGCATGTATCATCCTGTGTATTTTATATACACATACAAACACACACACACACATATATATAATATATATATATATATATATATATATATATATATATATATATATATATATATATATATATATATATATATAAATATGTGTGTGTGTGTATGTATGTATGTAAGTGAAGGAGGTGTGAAGACTGGTTGCTTGACGTATGTTATGTTACGGTCTTCGTTAGCAGCGCACACTAACTGTACTAGCTTCATAAACTTACCAGAGGCACCACTGTATACCTTTTATATCTATTTTAATCTTCTAATTTTAATGTTCTAACATGAATTAAGTAATACACTAATCAAAGTGAAAATCCGTTGTTTTGATTTACATTTTACGTGCCAGACTTTGTATTAGCTTTGTTTAAGCTAACTGTACTAACTACAAACACTTTCCAGAGACACAGATGTCTGCTGTTTTAATGCGATTGGTCCGAGGTATCGTCATAGCCTGTCGGTTGGATTCGTCACTTTACCACATCAAACCTAATTTGCAAAAAGTTGAGAAAATCTCATTTTGAGTCTGACAGGTCAGTCATTTTATAGACATGCCCCAACGCCCTTTCACTCCACCCCGTTTCAGTCTGTTTGGAAAAGAAACAATATATGACTGAAATCAGCAAGTGCACCGCACAGCCAGATAATTCTCCTCTGAATGAACACACAACACTGTAGCGTCACAGTATAGCGTGAACGCACCCTAAGCTAGGTCTAGGTCTTCTTACAAGCATTTAAGTGTCAGGACCGTCTTGGTGTCGTCGCCGATTTGGTGGCTGTTGTTAGCCATTAGTTAAAATAATTTTAGACAGTTCACCGACAAGATTGTTCAAAGCAGGTTTGCTTGGTTAAAACGTACTGTAAGAACAGACACATTCATTTTGCAAGCAATTGATTATTTTTATTTTACAGTGTAGCAAGAAAGCTTTAACAGAGTAGATTTGTAAGAAACGGGGTGTGTGTGTGACTCTGGAAGTCGTCCCAGGAACACATTCTCTCTCTGTTTCCGCAGTGCTGCAGTACCTCATCACCTCACTGTATCACTTTGCCACTGATTAGCTGCCACACACACACACACAGACGCGCACACACTTCACAGGTTTAGCTTCAGGACTGAACATTGCAGCAGCTGAGTCATCGTGTGTATGTGTGAAAATATTCAAAAAGATAAGAAGATAAATATCCCAAATAGGGTCCTTTATCAGTTAGCTGAAGGATTTGTCGGACAACCTTAAAAAGGCTCTTAATAAAAGGAAATGACGATTACCTCTTGAATATTTCAATGTTTACTTGCACGCGTTCACATACGCAGTGTTCAGTCTGTTTGAATTGCTGTGTTTTCATCGAGACCGTCAGAGCAAAGAGTTCTCATTACGGTTCCAATCCATTTTGGAATTTCGATTGCACAGAGAAAGCGTTTCGATCCTAAATCGACCCAAGTACATGAAGCGAACCAAACACACTGTGTGTTTCGGGTTGCAGACGACGCTTTCTGTAGACGCGAGCTGCTAAACTGCTGCACAAACCAGAGGTCAACCGATTGACTATCTGGTTTTGGCGAATAATCAGCACCAACGATTGCTAGAACTCTGTTTTCTGCAAGAATATCTACAGAATAGTTTTTCCTGGTTGTGTTGCTTGCAGGGGCGGATGAGAAGTATTCGCTGTCGTTATACAGTACGAGAGTGGCCTCTAGAGGCGAAAGAAACCATTACTGACTAATTTTGTCATGTTATTTGAAATGTTTTTGATTCATGTTGGACGTCTCTGTTTTTATTTGTTATTTGGAGTGTTACTTTTTGGTTCAGGTTGGATGTATGTCTTATTTACTTTAATATTTATTAATAGTTAATATATATTAATATTTATATATTCATTTCATTAAAAAGTACAGGACATTTTCATGGTGCAGTCAGCACTAGGGATGTCACAATACCAAAAATCTAGTAGTCAGTATCGATACCACCTAAAGTGCACGATACTCGATACCAAAGTCGATACCACGGTGTGGTATAAAAAAAATTTAAAAATGAAAATAAAATTAAAAACTCCTGGACGACATCCTCCTCTGGCTAATACTGGCAAAAAGGGAGAGAGGGGGATATTTTAGTTACTGTCTGACTAATAAAATACTGCTAAGGTGCGCTCCTAAATGCGCACGCACACACCCAAACACCTTCCTTATACTCTGAATGCAAGCAGTAGTTTAAATTCACTGATGTGGTGACAGGCCAAAAAGATTTATTAAAAGCATGAACATTTGAATAATTATTAGTGACATTAGGCTACATTTAGCTGACGGGACACGGTCTGAATGGCGATGTGTGGTGGCCCATTCGGAGTTAGTTTATAACATTGCAATGTGTTAGCGTTGTTAACAAATAACTGGCTATTTCTAACATTACATGGAGCATAACGTTAGCTGGTTTCACGGCTACAATGCCAGCTGCCTCAAACATACAAAATATAGGACCGTCTTTCAGGTGCTTCGCCTAATTCCAGGTGTTTCCTCGCATTGTTTGAAATGAGCGATAGCATCGGTTGCACACCGGCTAGCTTTCCTCTCAACGAGCGTTCCTCTATTTTCCTCTCAACGAGTCAGGGCTGAGCTAAAATTGTCGCCATTTCTACAGTTTTTCCCATGTACTTGTAGGTGTTCTTCTTCTTCCTCACCACTTGTGGACCAACTAAAACACTTGCGCGTATTTGCTGCTCCCTTCAGTTCCAGAAGAATTGCAACAGGGCACCTTAATTACCGATGGTACCTATGCTACTGCAGAAAAACAAGTACCGTCACATTTTAACAATGTTGGTACCGACTTGGTACTGAAGTAACGTTTCTTGTGACATCCCTAGTCAGTACTGCTTATTTTTGTAATAAAGTTCAGCCATATGTAACTTTAAGCGTTATGTTTTCATTCTGTATCAGTTTTAAAAACTATCGCTAGATTTAATTGCTTATTTAATAAGGTATCATGGTAACTTGGACATCCACATAAAATCCACATCGGTCCACTTCTAGCGCAAACTGGATCAGCCTGGAAGCCTGCGTTAAACGAGTCCTTGGGAAGACCGAAGGCTGGATTCTGCGTCCAAGAGCTTCAGTGTGTGGAGAATGATGGGAGGACAAAGTCACCTTGATCAGACTGAGAGGCTTCACGCGCCCCCGTGTTCGTTACCGAGTTCTTTAGCGAAGCAGTTGTGAATCTAATGAGTGGCGACGCGAGAGGCACGTGAGACGTGAAGAACGGGTGTCGGACGTGTGTGACGCTTCCTCGGGTCTTCCGGTAGCCATCGCCGCATTGCGTTATTGCAGGAAATAAGAGCCGATGCTCACTTAATGTTGGTAGTGCTCTGCGCTCAGGACCGGTTCTGGGCTCGTTCAGGGGCGGGGCTTATAATCACAGGTCTGTAAAGAAGTCGCAGAAGAGTTCCTTCTGTGCCACGGATCGATCATGCAATTCCGTACACCACGTTTGTGCGTGCGAGTTTACAAAATGATGGACGTTGGGTTAACCTTGACCGCGTCTAGCATTTCACCTGTTATCCCCGGTGTTAGTCGTTGTACCTCTGCTAGCGTTACACGCCTGCCAGATGTCTGTGCTTTTTGCTTGACACGTGTTTTTGTGGGAGAGTTGATGGATGGAGGCACTGGTGCAATGCAGTGTGGATTTGCTGCTTTTGCATCTGAGCAGGAGTTTCTTAAAACACACCATGACCCCAGGAAACATGACTGAGTAAATCACTGCTTACCTCAACAACTCAAATCGCTCACGTCTACACAACTCGCAGGAGCATGTGTTCAGATTGCCCTTCATCTGGAATAATCTCTCTCTGTTTATCTGTTCCTTTGTCTCTCCCAGCCTCTGTCTGTCTATCTATTGATGTCCTGTCTTGCTGTCTATTTCTGTCTGTTTCTCCCTGTCTCTCGCTTCCACTGTCTCCCTCCCTATTTCTCCCACTCTGTCTTCTCTCTTTCCTCTTCCCCCTCTCTCTTTCTCTGCAGCTGTGTCTCCTCTCCCCTGTCTTTCTCTCCCTATCTTCATTCTTTCTGTCTTTCTCTCTAGCTCTCTCTTTCTGTCTCTCTCTATCTCTCTCTCTCTCTTTCTTTCTGTCACTCTCGTGTGTGTCTGTGTTTGGTGTAGTGATGACTGTCAGATTTTTCCAACATTTCTTTGTGGTAGATGAGTCATTGTAGAGGATCCATGCCATCTTGTGGTGTGTTTGAATTACTGCAGCGTATCTGTGGAACCTCAGCGTCTGTTTTCTTTAAATATCATCCAGTAGGTGATACTGACTTGTGTATATATAAATATATAAATAAATAAGTAAATAATTTAAGCAACCAACACACACGCTTTCCCCCCCCCCCCCCCCCCCCCCGAACCATCAGGGAATACTTTGGGATTTCTATAAATCTGCTTTGTAACAATGTTTTGTATAGAATAAAACAGTTGATGTTCATTTGTTCTTCAGAGGCCCAGTGAGGTGAGAAACAGCACTCCTGCTGGTTTGGAGAGAAAGCAACCCCTTGGCAGGCTGGCAACGCTCCCCGCACTCCCGCCTCCATGTATCCCGAATCTACCACAGACTCTCCTGCTCGCCTTTCTCTACGACAGTCCGGCTCTCCAGGCATGATCTACAGGTTAGTGTGCACACACACACACACACACACACACACACACACACACACACACACACACATTTCACTCGCTGCTCAAAACTTTCAATCACTGAATCGTTCATTCATTGTGGGTTGCTTAACATTTTGGCATGATTTACATCAACATCCTTATAAAAAAAAAAAAAACGTTAGCCCCGCCCTCCTCGTATGATCGGGGAAATATGGCTGGTGGGTGGAAAGTGACTAAATTGGGGAGAAAATTTTCTGCGTGGGGGGGTCCTTTTATTTTTTCATGCAGACAAAAAAAACCCAAATTGGATGATCAGAGTCTGGAATGATCGATAGTCGTGTAGGCATTTTAAATTCCTGGTATTAACTTGCACTCCTTGAAGCTCCGCCCCTTCCCCACATCTTGCATAGAAGATGTGCTGATATGGCGTCCTCGCTTTCTGTCAAATTCTATCTAACGTACGACAGTGAATCAAATAAAAAGATTATATCTGCGATTTAAATTAAAATTGAACAAAATGGAGGTTATGTAAGCAAAAAAAACCTTTTAAATAAGTAACTTAGAAGAAAAGCCCTTAATGTAGGATAGAGACTGGTTTCCAGCAGAGTGAGGCTGTTGTCCTGGCAACGTGTGCTGATGAGGAACTCGTGCTTGCAGTTTGCACCGTGTACAGCAGGTGGTGCTAGATCTCCAAACCATAGTCACGGTTCAGAGAAGTGCTTAGGTGCTGGGCAGTGCTTCAGGTGCGCTTGCGTCTCAGACCGCATCAAATGGCCGGTTTACAATGCTGTTAGATGTCTCCTTTATAACGAAGGATAATAAACTCCTCAATGACGGTGAATTGGTTTAAAACGGGAGAATGTTCCAGCAGTGTGTGCACAGACGTCCTTTACCGTCACGCGTCGTCTCTCCTGTATACTTTGTAATGTATTTCTTTCTTTTAAATCGCAGTTTTTCTTTTCTCTTCTTTAACTGTGCTGTTTTTTTCCTCTTTCCACTATAGACCCCAGAGTGAGAGCCAAAATGTCACATCGGATGCCAGAATTGTTTTCATAAACATGTTGTTTTTGTTTTTCGTATGCTGTCAAATCGGACACTTTTCCGATCCAACAGGTCATGTTTTCAGGCAGTTAGGAAGGATAACCAGTCCAAAGAGCGCCGTCTTTACTAAGTAGCGGTACAGTTATCATATCAAGACTTTACGAAATTTGGCTTGCTAGTTAATCCTAATAACAATAATAATAATCCTAATAACACATCGAGAAAATTAGCTAGCCAGTCTACAGCAGACACGCTTGCTAGCTAAACTTGTCCAACTTTGTACAAATGAGTTCGAAGTGTTTTGTTTTTGTTTTGCACGTTGCCTTGACGATGCCTTCAATGTCATAATCGCAAAAAAAAAATACTTTTGAACTTGATACTTGAAAAGTCGTAAGCCTTAAATTTCTCTCAAATTTAAACGCTTGCAGTTTCTATGACATGCTTAGCGTCGTTTAGCCGCTTAGCGGATAGTAATTACGAGCTTGAGGGGGTCTATAGTCGCGTGCTTGTAATGCTTGATATTCCATCGTCATTTAGCTTCATGTAATCACACCGTGGTGGATTTTCATGCATCCATGCCTGTCTGTATCACTCGCTCGCCTGTCTCTTTGTTTTTTCTTTTTTTTTTCTTTCCTCTTCTTTTTTTTTTCCTCCTGCTGCTTCTGTATTAAACTTTCCCTCTCTCTTTTCTCTCCATTTCTCTTGCTGGCCTCAGTGCACGCTACGGGAGCCCCAAGCGACAGCTGCAGTTCTACAGGTACCTCTCTGTTTTGCAGTTTAATTGGCTGCTGCGCCTCATCCTGAGCTCATGTGGGTTGATGAGAAGTATTTGTGTGGTTTTTTTGTGTTTTTTATGAATATTTAATGGTGTCGAGTGCAATGCTAGTTAGTGGGTCAGAGTTCGGCATGGGATTGTGAGCAGACCTCTGATCAGTTAGAGTTTAATCGACTCTCGATCAGTGGTGAAAATGAGGAAAATGAAACACGCATCCGGACCGCTGACATTCCACGGCATGTATGTGTTCATGTCGAATAAATAAATAAACGACTTACCAAAAGCGGAAATATCTTTAATATAGTCAGGTTCATGTACTATTTCATATTGTATATTAAAATATTATGTATTTTATATTTATTTTTTACAAAATTCATGCTTGAAAAAAGTGGCAGATATTTCACCTAATCGTAAGATTTTAAAGATTTTTTAGAAAGAAACAAAATGACCTGTCAGTACAAGAATAAATAATTTAAAGCTTGAAATAGACAGAGTAATCTTTTATATACAAGTTATCATACTTATAATAAATGTCTGATCAATTTTCACACAGTAAGATATTTTTTCCCCCACTGTCAATCAGGTGTGTTTTAGGGGTGTGGCTTTGAGACAAACTTGTTTAAAAGTCCCTAACACCCTAAAACGTAACGTACCGAGACACGAAATGTAGGGAGTGTAATGTGACACTGTACGGTGAACTAGTTAAGTGCCCGGACACAGTAAAGGAAATGAGTTTATAAATCAGGAGAGTAGAATACACATTACTACAGAATCATTTTCGCAGTTGCAGAGATGGAATTATTATTACTCTTCTGTCTTTAAACCGGAAATGGTGCAAATACTCATTTTATTCAGTTCAGTATGATAAAATTTGCTGATCGCGCAATATTTAAAAAAAAAAAATCGAAAAATCGCGATGAAGAGGGGGGATCAATATCGCACAAGTCTAATCTGAGTTATGGGATTGTTTTCTCTGAGAAGGATGGAGTCTTTCTCAAATATAAATATATTAATATTAAGGACTGAGGTTTGTTTGTTTTGTTTATTTAATAAATGATTATACACACTCGTGACATTTTGCTGATTTGTAGTAATTTCTTTGTTAAACTTGCTCTGGAGTGTTTGTCGTGTCCATAGTGTCCTGTTGTTTCGGTTACAGTGAATGATTGTGTTTGTGAGGTAGAGGAAGTATTACGCTGATGGGGTTCTCAAACCCCTGACTGTAGAGATCCGGGGCGGGGGTAAACGAGTTCTTTATTGAATTTTGATTTCACTGCCTTGCACATTTCTTGCCTTTTAAGCTCAAAGTGTCCCGCTGACATCATCTAGCTTTAGTCTGGACTGCAGTCGATCAGGCTGCTGATGTGCCTCATTTTAACGGTTTATATTTCAGCTTTAACGTCGTGGAACTTCTGAGAGATAAGTTAGTTCCTGTTCTCACTCTCGCGCAACAGCAGCGATAAATCAGTACCTCCAGGATTTCCTGATCACAGAAATGAACATAAACTTGAATGCAGTATTCGAAGGAGCGTGCAATTTACCACAGATCAGGCCGAGGCATTCAGCCTAAGCCCTCTTGAATTCACATTCTTCGAACACGAGTACAGCTAAAAGGTTACCAACAAACATCACTGTGAAAGACCGCGCACAACTATTTCATGCAAAATCGAGCGTTTTTGGCTGCAACAATGACAAAAACAACTCTGTTTATCAGTCCGTACAGGATTTTACCATCTCTACTTTCCTGTGCACTCACACTGGAGGCTCCTTCCGTAAACGTTAAACAAACATCACCACGTCACAGAGAACACGGTTCACTTTGTTAAACAGCACTTTTTAAAAAAAAAAAATCAGTTTATTATTAATTTTAGATTACGTGAGTCCCCCACTCTTCACGTCCCTGTGTATTAGCCGTTACTATGGAAATGATAACATATTATATAAATTAGCGTATTAATATAAACCTGTCGTTCATGTTGCTGTCCGAGCCGTGCAGTTATACGAAAATAATGCACGACTTCTGTCCAATCAGATTCGAGTATTCAGCGTCCCAGTAGGTTTTTCATTTTTAATAATTACAAACTGACTGGAAGCAGCTGAAAAGTTTGTACTTAATCTTTTAAATAGTCAAAGGCTACTTTTTTAAAAAGCTTTTTTTTTTCTTTGACTCTTTTTGTATGAAAAATTGTATTTGTATTTATTTTTTAGGCATTAAATAAATCACTATACCCTTTCAGTATCAAAATCGTGATACACGGCGTGTATCATAAAAATTCTTCATATATATATATATATATATATATATATATATATATATATATATATATATATATATATATATATATATATATATACGCACAATATCTCCAGTTGTGTGGAATGACTGCATTTCTTGACTTGTGTGAGAAGGGCAGGTGTATCCTGGTGGAGATGAAACTGGGCTCTTAGCTCTGCAAGCTCTGCTCTCATGTTTTCAGTAATACAATGAGTGATTTTGAAAATGAATTTTTAAACACATCAGCTCTCTAGCTTTTACACTTTATCTCACTTGAGGCTGTTAAAAGGTTGCCTAATCAGACTTGTGCTTCCTTTTGATGTACGTGCAGGTTTTTCTCCCGGGTTCTCTGGTTTCCTCCCACCTCACAAGAGCATTGCGTAACTGGATCGAAGAATTTAAATTGCCCCTGGGTGGGAATGTCTGGGTGCTCTGAGACGGATTGGTGTCCCGTTCATGTCCATCGTTCCCTCCACAGTTTCACCCTGACCAGGATAAAGCGGTCGCTGAAGCCGGACAAAACCGTTTATTCGCATGTTTCTGTGAGCAAGAAAGCCGTGACATTTTAGGCCACGCCCACTACTACTAAAAATTGTAGTTTTGTTGTACTTCAGTAACTCAGTTATTTCTTTTACTATGTACACGGAAAACGCTGAGACGTTGTCACAAATCCAATTGCTCTCCAAGTGAGTTCTTCAGACGGTTTAAAAAGTTCTTCACTCAGTACTTTTGCAACTAAAGTCAAGTCTTTTTGCCTCATAAACAGGGCAGCGCTATCCGTCCTCTTCTGCATACCTGAGCTCATAGACACAGGCGATTGGCTTTTGTCACTGTGATTGACAGAAGCGAGAGAGTATTCCGCTCGCACCCTGAGAGCATGACCAGTTTAGCTCTCTTGGACTCCAGACCAGGGACGGCCACGGAGTTTGAAAGACGGACATTTTAACGCTTAAGAGTCCTGCCCGTGCATCCTAACGGATGTTAGGACCACGTAAGCCTTCGTTTTCATCTCCTGCTAGCAACAAGATTGATCTAAAACTAAACCTTCTATATACAGTATAACTCGTTTAAGTTACACAGTTCCTCTGTGTTTACTGTTTGTGCCATGAGCGGCCATTTTGATTTGACGTCACTTGCTGAATTCGAGGAGCGTTTTCTTTTAGTCTGAGTTTTAGTTGAATGCAGCATTTTTTGTTCTGCAGGGAAAGCGATCTATGCCAAGCATATTTAAAGAAAGCTTGGGACGATGAGCGTTTTGCTACCAACTTAAAGTTTGCGTATTGGATCCGTTTTTTATTCATTGTTTTTTTTTTTTGTTTTGTTTTGTTTTGTTTTGTTTTTTTTAACTGAATTTCCCAACATGCTTGATGAGCCCTCCTGAATCCGGATCAAACTCATTAAACCTACACTAATTAAGAATGTACCGCCATGTTAAGTCATACAGGCCTGTGTGTGTGTGAGAGAGAGAGAGTTCCTCACACAGGCCTCATTACACGCACTGGGCTAAAAGCAAGTGAAAAGCTTTTAGTACAAAAGCCTCTGAATAATTTAGACCTGATAATATTTGCCATGGTTTGCAGAAACAAGCTCTCCTCCCTCTCTCGATTCCCCCACTCCCCTCTCCCTCCCTCTCTCTCTCTCTCTCTCTCTCTCTCTCTCTCTCTCGCTCTCCAAATGACAAATGGATTTCCTTCATGGAATCTAGCAGAGGGGAAGGTGGGGGGATGATGATGATGATGATGATGATGATGATGATGGACAGAGCGAGGGAGGATGATACGTTTTCTTTCGCTAATTGGTTTAGCAGCTTGCTAGTAAGACACTCCCAGTTTGGGTGGATCGCTGCATTGCTGGTTGCAGTTGGAGTTTATAAGGCCAGAGTGGATCCCAAAATCCTCGTTCATGAGCAGACCCCCAAGACCACGGGTGAGTTTCACTCTGGGTTTGAGCAGCGGCAGTGGCGGTGGTGTCGGTGTGCATGCGGGTGTACCTCGTTCCCTACCTCGTCCCTGTGTGCTGCTGCCATGCTTTTTGTTTTTCTTCAACGCACGTTCCTTCAGCGTTCCTGAGTTGAAGTGTAGGGAAGCGTAATTACTACTGTCTCAGAATTTCACAGCAAGCATGTGAAGAAGTCGTGCTGAAGGACGTGGATCGGTTGGCTTTCGACTCTGCTGGTTTTGCAGTGCGGTGTTCAGCTTACGCTCGTGAGATCTGCAGGATGGACTCGTGCTCCTACAGCACTCTGCACGCTCTCAGAGAATCAATACGCATCTGCACAGTAAACGAAATAATAAGCGTAATGGATACCGAGACTAAACGTTTAAGCCGTCTTGTGTTTTTTTTGAAAACCTGTATTTTAAACACTGTGCTGTTACTCATGTGTCTTTGAGTTTGAGGCTCTTTGGATCTTCAGTCTCAGACTCTTGAGTTATTTTCTTTTTGTCACATTAATGACAGTCAAGTAATACGTAGAACGGTACACAGTGAAGTGACTAAAACAGATCTAGTATACAGTGCTGTTAATTCTTTTTCGTTTTAGAGTCTAGACGTCTACCTGCTGTTGGCTGAAACTAATGTTTAAATAAAGTTACTTTTATGATAGAATTGTCTGCTTTTTAATACCTGAAGAAAGATGCATTCATAAAACTGGGATGTAATCATGGTCAGAAAATATGGGTAGTTAAATAATGAAACTTGAGCTTGAATAAACATGAAAGAATTTAGCCCTCACTAAAAATAATTTTGTGCACTGACCGCTAGAATGCCTTGCTTGTGACGAGTAAGTAGGAAGTTTTAACAGGATTTAAACTGATGAGCCACGGGTTTGCTTCCCACTGAGGTGTTCGCTCTTCTCCGGATGATCTCCGGTGTGCATCGCTGTCCGGATTGATTTACGGTTTCGCCCACTGTGTGGCACCAAGTGCTTGTCCCTACCCTCCTGTGCCCTTTTTTTTTGCTACTGATGTAGTGTGTGTGTGTGAGAGAGAGAGAGAGAGAGAGAAGAAGGAAGAGCAAGAGCAGCTCTGATTACAAGTTGCATGACCACTTTACAGCCTCTTTTCTCCCCGCTTCTCTAAGACCTGTGCTATTTAAGGCCGTGGCTGAACCCAGCTCCGTCCTGGTCCCAGATTCCCCGAGCTTGCATGCATTTTGTGTGTGTGTGTGTGTGTGAGGAGGTTGGGGCTGACGGGGCTGGGCCATGTTTGTGGGCGGGTTACACGGTTTAAGGCGCGCACATATCCACCTTCGCTTCTGAAAAACCCTGCAGATCCCCAAACCGGCTGGGCCGGGCAGCGGAGTGCGCAAGAGCAGCAGCAGCAGTAGCGGCGGAGTCGGAGGTGAAGGAAGGATGTTGTCCATGTCCTACAGCGAGAGCATACGGAGCGGGATCAGCCGCTACCATTCGGACCAGGGGCTCAACCAGGCCCCAAGACAGACCAACCAAGCCGAGCTCCTGCGGCTCCGGGAGCAGCGCGCCGCCGCGCAGGTCAAAAACATGGAGGACTTTCTGAAGATGAACGGCCTCACATTAGAGGAGTGTGTGTCCTTCCAGACGGGAATGAAGTACAGGTAAGGGCTCGGGTACGACGGTGACTTCATCAGACCTGGCGCTCGCCAGTCTGGCTCTGTGTGTTTTTACGCTTTAGACTCCAGAGAGCCGTTAAAGGATTTAACCGGTGAAGTTCACGCACGTCCTAATGGAGTCACTGCATTCGGTTCGATCTAAAGTAGCTTTTTCAGTCCGGCAACAGGTTGATCGTTTTATTGCACCTTCACTCGTGTCTAAGGGCTCGTCTGCAGCACTCTCGCTGCAGTGTAACACTTTCCCGCAGTCAGCTCGTTCCCCCTCACACCACGCTAACCAGCCCCGGATTTATTTTCATCATCTAGGTCGCTGGTATATCTGTTCAACAATGAGAGAAGGGCAACTCGGCCTCTGAGGCAAAGTGCAAGCGGAGATGCTCATATAACGTGCCGCTTGTCTCCCGTACAAAATCATGTGATTTATTATTATTATTATTATTATTATTATTATTATTAAATGCTTTGTTTTGCCCAACACCCTTTATCCCGCTCCTTACACAACAGTTAATGTAATTAATTTCATTGTAGTTTCAGGATTAATGTTTGATAAGTTAAAGGATATTGAGACACTCCTCGGCCGGTGTTGTGTGTCAGGGACAGCAGTCACTCGGAAGCGCTTTGCTCTGGCGCTCACCCAGCATCATGCAGTGATCCGGTGTCAGTTCTGGGTACCGAAACGGAGTCACGCGAAGGTTGGTCAAAATCCAATCATGCAGAAATGGTTCAGACATTTACTGTTGAGATCTTCTAAACCTTCTTGGATTAAAGTACTTTTAACATAAGAATAACGAGACTGTGTGTGGGCTGTCGAAAAAAACACACATTTTTACACTTTTTTTTGACATGGATACTTTCTGGCTGCTGGTACGAGTAGCTATTTGTTCATAATTTTTGTATTAGATATCACACTCACTCTCTCCTGTAACAGGAACAAATGTACACCTGCTCATTCATGCAGTTATCCAATAAAATCATGCAGATGCAGGTCAAGAGCTTCAGTGAACGTTCACATCAAACCAGAATGAAGAAAGTCTGATCTCTAAAGTCTGACTTTAACCGTGGGTTAATGGTTGTCGGTACAAGATGGGCTGGTGCGAGGTTTTTTTCTTCCAGAAGGTTTTCACTCGCAGCATCCGCTTGAGTTTACACAGAATGGTGCAGAACACATCCTGTGGGTGGAGAGTGCAGGCTGAAACACCTTGTTGATGAGAGAGGTCGGAGGAGAATGACCAGACTGGTCTGAACCGACAGGAAGTCTGTAGTACCTCGGATAAGCACTCTTTAAAACCATGGTGAGCAGAAAAGCATCTTCAAACCTTGAGGTGGATGAGCTACGACAGCAGAAGACCACATCAGGTTCTGCTGTCAGGCAAGAAGACTGGAACAGTTCAGTCTGTATGAGTCTGTGCCCATGATGGTCTCAGATTCCTGTTCTTGGCTGACAGGAGAGGAACCTGACGTGGTCTTCTGCTTTTGTAGCTCGTCCACCTCAAGGTTTGATGTTCTGTGCATGCTGAGATGCTTTTCCGCTCACCACAGTTGTAAAAAGTGACTGAGGTACTATACCCTTCCTGGCAGCTCGAACCAATGTGGCCATTTTCCTCTGAACTCTCTCATCAACGAGGCGTTTCCATCGACAGACCCGTCGCCCTTTCAGTGTTTTGTTTTTCACACCGTTCTGTGTAAACTCTACAGACTGTTGCATGTGAAAATCCCAGGAGATCAGCAGTTTCAGTTTCTGAAAAACTCAGCCCAGCACATCGGGTACCGACAACCACGCCATGGTTAAATTCAGACTTTTTCTTTGTTCTGATGTTAGCGTTAACTGAAGCACTTGACTTGCATCTGTGTGATTCTATGCATCGTGATGATACTCGAGATTTATTTCAGTGTAAGCAAATGTGTGATATCGAGCGCGTTGACCGTTTCGTACAAAAGGTCAGATTTTCCTCGCGTCTAATCGTGTCTACTGAAGTGTTCGATTAGACAGTCTGGCGGATTGAACCCGAAACGGATCGTAACATTTCGCCGAGTTCACTCCATCGTTAAAGCGAAAAGCGGGTGTTTAGGTCAACGAAAGCGAGTGGTGTCGGAAATCACCCTCTCACTGCCTTATTAAAAATTTAACGAGGAGGTAAACTAATAAGAACATCCGTCCGTTTATCTATATCATGAGTCGGCTAAGTGTACCGTCTCAGCGTTTACGCTCGAGTTCCCGGTCACATGACAGGGTGAGTGCACGTATGACCGCAGTGCCTATACTTATCAGCTAACTCCTAGCTCTAGTTGTAAACCTGTTTTTGACAATATCAGCTAACGAGAGGACGTGTCTATTGTAATTGAGTCTCTGTAGTGCTGAGAGAATTGTACAGCGAGAGAGAGAGGCTGCATCACTTATTCTGCCTCTCTCACCTTTAAAACGAGCATGCTGCAATCGTGTAACTCTAGCACATAACATGTAGCAGAAACCGCAGGCAGATCTCTTATCAGTGAAAGGAAGCCTGGATCAGTACAGGAAGTCTACAGGTTAAAGCACTCGGAGGAGATAAACACGAGACACGTTATCTAACAACTCTTACTAATGAATAAACCACTGCGTGTCACGCAGTTATCGGAAAATAATCAACAGCCAGTGTATGTGGTGCGGCGATAAAGCAGCGTCACCGTTAACATCCTGAAGTTGATCATTCCATGTGTTGCATTTCTTTTTGTTTTGTTGAACTTTTTATCCATTTACGGTTGCGCTTAATGTTATTAGTTCCTGTAAGTAAACTCCTCAGCTCCTTGGTTACAGCGTACGAAGCACCGATACCGGAGACTCCTTCCATAAACGTTACGTTCACACTGTGAACGAGCTGTTGCTATAGAAACGATAACACATTATCACAGTAAAAACCTGTGATTTGGAGCCGCGTTAGTGTCGGAGCTGCCGTTATAGAAAATGTATCAACACCTTGTGGTTTAATCAGAATCCAGAACTCAGCAGCTAACTTCACATTTCTGATTGTGAGGTTACAAATGATGCACAAAATGAGAAAGAGATTATGACACAAGGCATCCAGTAAAATGCAGTGTTTTGATGACTGTTATATTGTTGTACCTAAAATGGAGGCGTTTTTGGATGACATTATTTTTGTCTCCTTATACAATCTGTGACTCTCTAGTGAATTAAACTTTACCGTCAGCTCTGGTGTAATTTCTTTTCAGTGGCACTGAAAAGGTGTGTTATTAAATAAGTTGTGACTCATGAAGTCATCTTCACAAAAGAGTAGAAAAGCTCTGAAGGGAGTGTCATCTTTTGTTAGAAAGGTCTTTCAAGCCCTCCGGTGAAAAACAGCAAACGAAGCTCTTCCTGTCGGTGTGATGTGAGATTGAACACTAGGTGGTGCCCTTGCTCAACCGACAGCAGCAGCGAGTGGACCAGGCTCGTCTTCTAGCGGTGGAGTTGGTGTTTAAACTCCAGCAGGACTCTGAGCAGGGCTGATTCTCTCATCGTAAAGGATGCTCTGATGCGTCCCGGAGGAACCCGGACGCACAGATCAGCATGTCTGATAGCGTCTGAGTTAAGCAGGGCAAAATCAGAAATCCCTGCAAGTTTGAGTTTAAACTAGCATTAAATGTAACTATATATATACATACATACATATATATATATATATATATATATATATATATATATATATATATATATATATATATATATTTATGTATATATATATATATATTTATGTATATATATATATATATATTTATGTATATATATATATATATTTATGTATATATATATATTTATGTATATATATATATATGTATATGTGTGTGTGTGTGTGTGTGTGTGTATATATATATATATATATATATATATATATATATATATATATATATATATATATATATATATATGTATGTATATATATATATATATATGTATATATGTGTGTGTGTGTGTGTGTGTATATATGTGTGTGTGTATATATGTATATGTGATGACGTCATTCTTTAAATGAAATGTGATCATAATCGTTGCGGAGTAAGAAGAATGAAACATGAGGATGTGACGTTATTGTTAAATAACCACACCACACCATCGCTGATTATTTTCCTGTATCAGCACGACATGGAGAGTTTTATTCCTCATGTAGTATTTTGTCTCTGGTTGGTGGAAATCGGATTCTGATTAGAAAGTCGGTCCGAGCTTCAGAAAGAATGATCTCAGGCTACTTCGGGTTGTGTTCCAGATTTCAGGCCCAGTTAAAGCTCTAGCTGAGACACACACACACACACACAAACTCACGTATTGCGTCATCATCATATTTTAGTGTCAGTATTTCTGTCCTTATCAGTCAGTGTGTCTCTCAGAGCCCCTTTATATTCTGTGTAGATGTGCTGATGACAGCTCTGGGGGTGTGTGTGTGTGTGTGTGTGTGTGTGTGTGTGTGTGTGTGTGTGCGTGTGTGTGTGTGTGATTATGGTATGGACAGGAATCTGCTGTGCTCTGTAGAAATGTCCAGTCTGAGCCTCACTCATACTGACTGCAGTGTGCACACGTACAGACCTTCTGAATATTCGCTGATGTTTGATTCTTTATTAAATCAGGATCAGATTCTCAGTCAGCATTCGAACCCAAACTGAAGCACGCTTTACCTATGGATGAACAACAACGTCTCGTATTATGGTCGTGATTCTTCCGCTCAGAACGGAAGCGCGCTAATTAACGTAATGAAACGATTTCGTTTATATCACTATAAGTCTAATGCTCGAGTCTGATCGGTCAGAAGGTTTGCAGTATTTCTGTAGAACAGCGCTCATGTACAGGTTTATATTAATACTCTCGAGTATAACATGTTGCTATAGCAACAGCTCATACACAGGGACCTGCGCGGTTCACACTTCCACATACTCTGAGAAATGTGTTTTAAACGTGGAGTTGTTTTAACAAAGCAAAACGTACAATCGCTGACGTGGTGAGGGGTTTTTTGTTAGGAGGTGATTATTTAACATTTATGGAGGGAGTCTTTGTAAGGTTTCTCAGCACAGGAAAGTCTTCAGGAGTGAGCTGTGTACGCTTTTACGTTTCTCTGTAACGTGACGAGCTGCGTTTGAGAGCTAGAGAGAGATGCAATAGAGCACGATCCTATCAAGTGAGAAAGAGAGCGAGCGTGATCTTTTGGAGAGAGAAAGAGAGAGCAGTCTCACCGAGCTTGAAAGAGAGAGAGAGTGTGCAATCTGATTGACCAAAAATGATTTTTTATGTCATATAAATTTGTTAGCTTAATCACATGTATTTTTGTCATGTCAAGCTTGATCATAGGCAAGCTAGTGGATTTTTAAAAAAAATTCATTAAACACTCCAACATTAAACAAGTCGTTACCGTATATAGTCAAATAAAATAAGAAAATCGCTAGCGTAAGTAATCATTCTAGAGCCACATCAACAGTAATGAGCTACTTATGTTTGTAGATAAAGTCAGCTGAGAGTTCGTCCGCCATTTTGTTTCGTGCCGAGAGGCCTCAGAAAACATGGTGTCATTTCCAGTAAGGGAACATAATGAGCACTGATACACCCTGGGTTTTGCGATGCATTGTGGGATTTTTTTTACTGAGCGAATGTTCTAGCGCACTGGAATGATTTTGCGATTGAGACAGAACTTAAAATGGCCGATCAGGTGATCAGTGTCCTGACTACTGAACTACGGAGGTGGTTGAGACACACCCACTGTGTCCCGAGTGTTACGCAAGCCGTGATGTGGATGGAGACGTCTGAGCACCGCTGTGAGCCTTAATTCGACAGCGAGGGTCATCTCACATGAGCGCGTGTTGGTGTGCAGATATACAGTTATATAAGAGAGAGTTTCCCTCACATAGTTTGCTGCAGTCTGATGTTTTAGTCTTGAGAGGCTTTGACTAATCAGCATGCGACTTTTCTTTTTAGATCAAATTAAAGTACATTTACAAGCCAGTGTTGCTTACAGTTCCCTGTTGTTTGTTCTTTTTTTTATATTATAAATTTAAAGGCTTAAAAAAAAATCTAGGTTTCATCACTGAGCTTTTACAGACGTCCTGCCGATAAACTACCGGTAATCCCGTCCGAACAGGGCTTAATCACAGCTGGGACAAATCCAAAATGGCTTCCTGTTCATGTAGGATATAACGAAGTGGAGTGATTGACCTCACACGTACTGTAGAAAGACAACATGTGATAAGGTTCGCACTCTAATTCCTGTGGTGATTAAAAGTTTTGGCACCCCTTCGGATGAGGTTCGATATCAGATAACAAGCATCATGTTTATATACACACACACACCTCAGAGTAAACGCTCCGATTTAATATTCACTCCATTTGCACAAGTGTCGAACAGCTGCGAGTGGAGCAGCTGTCGCTTCGGCGTGTTTAACAACATTTGCATAATGGCTTTTTGACATGTCCGTGTGTGTGTGTGTGCTTATTTTTATGCATGCGATTATATAAAATGCAATCTCGTTCGGGTAAGAAAGCGTGTCCCTGGTCATCATCATTTAATCTCATACAGAGAGCTGGTGAAGAGATTTTTATAAATCATCCGTGGCTCGTTATTGATCCAGCTCAGCCTCTACGTGTCCACAGATTCGTCTGAGTGATGGACGCGACGCTGCCACTTATTTATTTTTTTAATCGATCGGCGTCTGTCGGATCACGGGCGGAAAGATGAAATCGACAGGAAGGCCGCTGCGCGGTTGCGATTAGGAGTCGTCCGTTACTTTTAACACTCAAAGAGATTAAAACGAGCGGCATCCCACGCCGCACCAGTAATCCCTAATGTCTTCCAGCGTGAACAAGCGTGATTTTATCCTGGACGCTTTATTAAAGTCCAGCAAGGAAAGATTTTTCATTTTCATTTTTAATAAAAACCTACAGATGGCATCGTAAAGCACGATAACGTCTCAGTAGTTATCATGATGAAGTGTAATTGTGTTGTCATGGCTCCTGGTCCTCTGAAGTGTAGTGTTACCAGGGTATCACATTTCTGACCTGTGTGTGTGTGTGTGTGTGTGTGTGCTGTTCATATTATATTGCACTTCTGGGTGTGTCAAGCAAGCACCCAAATCAAATCGACTACGGCTGCCAGAAAAGGAATATTTTACGCGTGTGAATTAAATATCATTCAGCTTTTTTTGTTTTCCAATCGTTTGAGTATCAAAAACCCTGAACATCTTGTTACTCTTCTGAGTTTCACCTGTAGGACTGATCTAATCATTATTCCCTGTTCCTAAATTTTAAAAAAATTTAATAGCTCTTTCTCTCTACCTCTTTATGTGAACTGTATTAAATCACACAAGCTGCAAATAAAAAAATTCAACTCGACCGACTTGATTAAATTGCCGTGAGTGTTTTGCGAGTGTGTACTACTAGACATGCGACAGAATTTCTCTGTCTCGAATATTGTGTGACTGACTGTGCTTCTCGCGAGGTGTATCGCGATGTTTCCGTTTGAGTAGTACTCCGCCGGCGGAATGGAAATAGATAGATCGATCGATCCCCAAGGGGAAATTCAAGGTCCCAGTAGCTCAAGACATCACACACAATATGACATACAATAAAGTATAAGCAAGATGCTAAAAAAAATAACTAATAAAAAAGTCACATATACCAAATCAAGGATCCACAGACTGGGAAATAGAGGTAGGGGTTGTACATGTGGGCTAATATAGTCCATAAACGGCGTAAACAGTCACACAGTGAGCCAGTACACAACATTGTTGTAAGAGGTCATGGAAGTGTATGAGAATGTATGAAAAGGTGAAGAGGCAGATAGACTATGCAGAGAAGTCTATCTCACCTCTTCCTTTAAGTGAAGCATTGAAGAGTTGTATAGCCCTAGGAACAAAAGACTTCCTCAGCCTGTCAGTTGTGCATGGCAGTGAGTGTAGACTCCAACTGATCAAGCTCTTTCGCTTTATGATAGTGTTATGGAGTGGATGACAGTCATTGTCCAAGATATTAATCAATTTGCTCAGGGTCCTTTTGTCTGACACTGAAGTGATACGCTCCAATTCCTCCCCAGCATACCACAGCATAGAAGAGGACGCTGGCAACAACAGACTGGTATAACATCCAGAGGAGCTTGCTGCAGACATTGAAGGACCGCAGCCTCCTCAGGAAGTACAGCCTGCTCTGCCCTTTCTTGTAGAGTGCATCAGTATTGAATGAGCAGTACAGTTTACTGTCCAAATGTATTCCCAGATACTTGTAAGTGTTCACCACCTCCACCTTTACCCCCTCAATGGTGACTGGCAGCAGAGCAGGCTTAGACTTCCGGAAATCTACCACCATCTCCTTGGTCTTAGCAGTGTTGAGTTGTAGGTGGTTGAGTTTCCACCATTGCACAAAGTCCTCCACCAGGCACCTGTACTCCTCCTCCTGCCCATCCCTGATGTGCCCCACAATTGCAGTATCGTCCGAAAATGTCTGCATGTGGCACGACTCTGTGTTGTAGCAAAAGTCAGACGTGTACAGGGTGAACAGGACTGGAGAGAGCACTGTTCCCTGTGGAGCGCCGGTGCTACTGATCACAGTGTCAGAGAGGCAGTTTTTCAGTCTGACGAACTGTGGCCGCTCTGTCAGATAGTCTGCAATCCAGCATACTAGGTGAGCATCCACACTCATCTGCAGGACCTTGTCACCCAGTCTGAGGGGTTGAATGGTATTAAAAGCGCTGGAGAAATCAAACATGATTCTCACAGCACTTTTCCCCTTGTCCAGGTAAGCATGCATCCTTTGCAGGAGATATGTGATGTCATCGTCCACGCCCACTCTCTCCTGGTATGCAAACTGTAGCGGGTCTAGTGCAAGACGTACCTGGGGTCTAAGTATCCCCAAAACCAGCCGCTCCATGATCTTTATCACATGTGATGTTAGAGCGACTGGCCTGTAATCATTGAGCTCACTTGGATGTGACTTCTTGGGGACAGGGATAAGACATGATGTCTTCCACAATGTTGGAACTGTTCCAAGACGAAGACTCAGGTTAAAGATGTGCTTCAGTGGCTCCCCCAGTTCAGAAGCACAGACCCTGAGCAGCCTTGGACACAGTCTGTCAGGCCCGGCTGCCTACCTGGGGCGGAGTTTCCTCAGCTGTCCTTTAACTTGATCTGCCGTAATTATATGGGGGAAGAGGAAAGGGAAGAGGGGAGGGGATGGGTGCGCCTGCGGGAGGTGTCTGCTGTCTGAAGACTGGTGACTAGTGACCAACGTCGGTGTAGTCACATTGTTCATTGTCACCTTGTCGGGGAAGAATACATCAGCCTTTGATGGTGGAGTGGGTACGTGGTGCACCGAAAGTGAGGGGGAGGTATGAGTTGAACAGACAAGCAAGCACGAGCAGTGTCTGAATCAGCAGAGGGTAGTGGATAGTCCACTGCCATTGGAACTGAAACAGGACAGTCGAACCTATTGTAGAAGTGGTTCAACTGATTCGCCACCTCCATAGAGCTACCACTCTTCCTCAGTCCAGTGATGGTCTTCATTCCATCCCAGACCTCCTGCACATTGTTCTCCTGCAACTTCTGTTCCACCTTCTTTCTGTATTCCTCCTTAGCCTCTCTCAGCCTGGCTATGAGTTCCCCCTGTACGCGCCTCAGCTCTGCCTGACCCCCCTCTCTGAACGCCATCTTTTTCCTATTGAGAAGGGTCTTGACATTGCTGGTTATCCAAGGCTTGTTGTTTGGAAGGCAGCGTACAGTTCTTGTGGGAACAACTATGTCCATACAGAAGTTCAGGTAGTCAGTTGTACAATGTGTAACCTCCTCCAAATCCTCTCCATTTTGTAGCACACTCCAGTCAGTGGACTCAAAACAGTCTCTCAAAGCCTCATCCACTCCTGTTGTCCACTTCCTGAAGGTGCGAGTGACAACCGGTAGCCTTTGTACTTTTGGTTTGTACAGTGGTTGAAGATAAATGAGGTTGTGGTCTGACTTTCCCACTGGGGGTAGGGGGTTGGCACTGTATGCATCCCTCACATTTGCATACATGAGGTCTATTATCCTGTTCTTCCTGGTTGGGCAATCAACAAACTGGTAGAAATTAGTGAGGGTAGAATCCAGTGTTATGTGGTTGAAGTCGCCAGAGATCGCCAAAAAAGCATCTGTGTGTTGAGTTTGGAGCCTTGCAATTGTAGAATGAATGACGTCACACGCCATGTCCGGAAGGGCTCGTGGCGGAACGTAAACACAGACAACAATGGCATGCGAAAACTCCCTCGGCATGTAGTACGGTCGAAGACTAACTGCCGTTAACTCCACATCCTTACAACATACAGTCTCTTTAACCGTAACATGGCCGGGATTGCACCATCTGTTGTTTATGTACATCACCAATCCACCTCCCTTCGTTTTTCCAGAAAGTTTAATGTCTCTGTCCAGACGAGCCACACTAAAGCCAGGAGCTACATGGATTGCTGCCACTCTCGGCGGCACATGCGCAGAAATCAACTTTTTCGGACATTTTCTATTGGTATGAACAAATTTTTTTGTTCGTTCGTTCGTTTTGGGGTTTTTTTTGGCCTCTGGCTTTTTCGGCTTTTATCATCTCCTGATCACATACTACATGTTTTACGTCATTTACAACCTCTGCATGTTAGAAGCTACATAATGGACACCTCCATGCTAATATGTGTATGTGTGTATCTATAACTCCTTTAAAGGTAAGGAGTGCTGCTGTGTTTACTGTTCATGCCGTGAGCGGCCATTTTGAGTTGACGTCTCTTGCTGAACCCAGGGTTTAGAAGACTGTCCCGAGTTCCCATCTCTCCTCTGTAAAGTAGTTAGATTCTTCAGATTCTTCTTCCTTGGCGTATTAAACTAATCCCCTTCTCTTGTTTGTTTGTTTGTTTGTTTGTTTATTTCCCTTCAACCTGTTTTCCTTATTTTGAGTTCCAGCTTCTATACACAGTGACGTCTTCTCTGCTTTTATTTTTTTATTTTTTATTGGTTGCACATATATATGTATACACACGCATGCGCGCGCACACACACACACACACACACACACACACACACACACAGAGTATATATAGCATATCACACTGCAGTGGTGTGACACTCTTGCGGAGGAAGAAAAAAAATCTGATTTCAGTTAAGTGAAATCCTTATACAGGAGTGCGCTGAGAGAGTAGACAAGTTTTATTTTATTATTTGAATAAAGTGCTGCAGTCAGCGTTAGTCAGCACATTTGGGGGAAGAAACATCCTTTGTGTTTTCAGTTTCAGGCGTTTTTTCTTTCTCCTCTGAGTGCATTTCACTTTTGTTTACATAAAGCAGTGGTGAGAACACAGAACCCACAGCTCATCATCCGTCTTTCTGCTCTCACTCCGTTCATCTCTCTCTCTCTCTCACCTCTCACTACTGCAGTGCTTGTTTCCTCCCTCTCTCTCCCTCCCTCTCCCTCCCTCTCTCTCTCTCCCTCCCTCCCTCTCTCTCCCTCTCCCTCCCTCTCTCTCCCTCTCTCTCACACACACTCTGTCTCTCTGTGTCTTGCTTTAACTAAAATCGTATCTCAGGAGCACATCCTTAACTGGCAGACAAATTACAAGCTCGGTACTCAACAGAAGACTTCCTGTTCTGTCTACTTCATATTCACTTTTTTTGTTCGATTGTTTTACTTTAATATTATTAATTTTTTTTCCTCTTAAATTGAAGCTCATGATTGCAGGAATAAGACACTGAAGAACTCTAAACTGCTGAATGAGGAATGTGTGGAACGAGCGCACATCGTTTACGGACAGTCAAACCGGAAACCGAGTTTTAGGAGCGCGTGTTGGCGGCGCGCGTGATATCGTGGAGCTTCGTGCCTAACGGCCACGATGAGCCGAGCAAAGACGGTGACAGGTTCACGTGTAACGAGAGAATCCGTGTGAGATTAGCGCTCCAGCCATCTCCCTTCTTCTCACTCAGAACCAAGATCCAGAAGAAAACGTCCTCTTGGGCTTTTTCTTCAGCTTGATTTTGTGGTAAAGTGTGTGTGTGTGTTTGTGAGAGAGAGAAAAATTTTGGCTTGTTGTGATCACACTGCGTGGCCTGGGTCAGGATGCAGGTGTCGTTTGTGTGCACGGACCACCGCTCTATGAGCCGCAGCACGGACGAGCGGATGAACCGACAGAACGCCAGCAGCCCCAGCGCCGGCACACGCAGCAAGTTCAAAGCCGTCGCCATGGTGGCGCGCAGCCTCGGGCAACTGTCCGTCCAGAGCGTGCCGTCCTCCAGCGACCAGAGCATGAGGACCGGCATGAAGTATAGGTATGATGAGCCGTGCCTTACTCATACACAACTTTTCAACAAGGTCACACTTATTATACTCGGGGGTGCGGATTGGGGAAGGGGGGGGGGTTACAAAACTTTCAAGAATGAAAAGAAGAAAAAGTGAAACATCCATTAAAATGAAAAATGCCTGTTTTCAAGACGGAAAATTTAATTCATCTTGAATAAACAGTTTGATTTTTATCAAATCATCAAGCGCATTAAAGTAACACGATCCGCCTCGTGTCTTTACTGCGAATGAGTTCAGCTCGGTGATGTGATTAGCCGCTTCGGGATCGACGGTAACTGCGTTATTTAATCGATGAAACCCAATCGTCCCTCAGCCGTCCACATCGATAATCCTGCGTTCTGACCTCACGGGTGGAAACAAACTCTTCTAGAAGTCCTGCTTGAGCAAAAATTATTTAACGCAAAATAAAAGTAGGAATTCATTTGTTTGCTTATGTATTTGTTTACAGATTTATACACGGGTATGACTTGAAAGTTTTTGTTTTGTTTTTGCTGTTGTTGTTTAACTAGTAAAAAAAAACAACAAAGATGTTCATTTATATTTCTAAAAAATGTTTTTAAAAATGTCAAATATTGCAGTCCTCGTGACGTCTCAGAGAAGCTGTTGTGACGTCATTGATCACAGCACCAATATTGTATCTTCACAGCCCTAGCTCGTGTTATTAAAGCAGTATTTCGCGAACAATACATTTCCTGAGCGGTTTGTTTATAATACAACAAATATATTTTATGGTCTGTTCTGGTTCTCGCTGTAGAGTCGTGTGAAGCTGTGACGTCCCTCAGGGATGCGTTCAAACCCCTTCTTCTTGACATCAGGAACCCCGTACATGTTGAGCACAGAGTAACATAAGAGTCATGGGATTTCCTGCAGCACACACACTTCAGAGTTGATCTACTGTAGTAATGCTTTGAGGGAAAGCATGTTACTCACTGTATGTGCCTGTGTGTGTGTTCTGTGTTTGCCAGATTAGTTACCTGTTGTTACACACATACACACTGAAGCTGGATGGGATTTGATGGAACTTCGTGTTTGAGGCGTAAACAGTGGACTATATTTACACGCCAATTTATTCGAAAATCGTTTACTCTACGGACGCGGTGTTCGTGAAATTCCTGCGAGTCGTAGGGAGAACGTTCGTGTCGTACATTTCGCTGGTGAGACTCACTAACATGAACCTCAATCGTTCGGCTAGTCGGAGAGTCGCTGAGATTTTACCACTGGTTATTCTGTCGAGTTTAAATCGCTTATTCATTTCATATTCATTACACACCGATTCAGTGGACGTTTTTGTTTCGTATCAGTGACCTGAAAGGAATCAAGAATTGAAATTAATAAGATGAGAACAAAAGTAACCGCGCCCTGTTAAAAGGAGGAGGAGTCGGTGGCCGAGCTGCATTACTGGGAGATTTAGCGCACGTCACCCTTCAGCCATTTTCAACTCTGCGAGTTTTTGCCTTTTATGGAGTTTTGTGGGTGTGGCCATGGGCAGACATAGGGTGTGTGAGGGGCGGGGTGAGAAAATAAAAATGCCATCTCCTACATGCAGGGACATGTTTTGTAGCGCTTAGCACGTTTTCTTGCATGCAGTAGCACCTAGAGGGCACTTCATCTCATTTTTTTGGATACAGTAGCACCTAAAGGGCACTTCATCTCATTTTCTTGCAAGCGGTAGCACCTAGAGGGCATTTCATCTCATTTTCTTGCAGGCGGTAGCACCTAGAGGGCACTTCATCTCATTTTTTTGGATACAGTAGCGCCTAAAGGGCACTTCATCTCATTTTCTTGCAGGCGGTAGCATCTAGAGGGTACTTCATCTAAATTTTACTGTATTTTGTTTTCTGCACTTGAAGGACACCCGTTAGGGCACTTTGTCATGTTTCCTCTCAAGTGGGGACACTCTAGAGGGCACCTCACATCTCCAATCTTTTTTTTAAAACTTTTTTTTAACTGTGGCAGGAATTTTTAGTTTGGTTTTGCCATGAAAACATCTATATACAATTTTTAGTAAATGACTGATGAATGAGGCTAAAAAGCAATAAATAAGAAATTTAAATTAAAAGCACACATTCTAATGATATTAAAAGCACTACTGCTAATATCCCCTTGATACTCAAAGCCATTTAAAGTACTAAATCTGTAAGTTATTAAAATTCAAATGTGTAAATTCAGTGTAGTAAAGTTTTACCCCGAGGCAGAATAATCCTGGGTTACACACGGTCAGTGTGAGTATCTAATGCACACACACACTTCAGAGCTGCAAAGGTCAGCCATAATACATTACACACACTTCTTAAGTCGGACATCCTATTATTATTATTATTATTATTATTATTATTATTATCATCTTGAAATAATCTGATTAGTTTTTTTGTTTTGTTTATTTTCCTGGCGCGAGTTGGAAACTGTTCTTTGTGTGCTGACTCGCAAAAGAAAGTGGCAGAAGCTAGGAAATAAGTGCATGCCTTTTGGAAAGTTGGGTTGCTTAGCAACAAGACGGACCTGTCCTGTTGCCTCGCTAAAGACAGTTCCAGTTTAAGACCCGCGTCAAGCTTCCTACAAGTTCGCGGAGCTACCGGAACTAAGCGCTTATGCAACCATGTGTTAGAAGTGCTGCACGAGCCAAGAGCGGCATGTTCATAACGCCATCTTTTTTTTAATAGCCATAGAAGATGGACGTCGTGTTGTTTTTATTTTCGTACAAACGAGTGAGTGGTTAAGGGTCGCTACAGCTAATCGATACAGTTCGGTGACCTTGCAGTGAATTTCATGAGCGATTAGTGGGTCTGTGTTATGAAGCTAATCGAATCAGATCACTTGTTACAGTATTTGTTTATTTTTTAACCCTGTAGCATCAAAGAACGAGAAATTACATTTTTAACATATGCTAATAAATTTTGTTATAAATGGCATGTGGTGAGTCGGGTATTTTATTTACTGACCTTTCATAAAATGAATCCTGTTTGTAGTTGCAAGTTCTGTAGCAGTATTTGATTTGAAACACTGGGGGAAATTATTTCCTATATAATGTTATGTCCGGCTATGTTGATTAAATTGTAGAATTTTTCAATTTGAGTTTAAAATTTATTATTATTATTTTTCTTCAGATGCAGAGATTTAATTCTACTGGAATATCACACTTTAATAAAGACCGGATGTGACTGATGAGATACATTTTAAGAAATTCTTTTTAACCCCTGTAAGGTAATTGTGGCATGTGCAAACATTTGGACAGTCTTCCAGTTGTAAAGTCTCAGAACATAATGAACTCTTTAGGCTTTTATTTGACTCGTTTAGTCTAATGTTTGGCATATAAGCGCTTAATTACACCATATAACCAAAAATATGTGGACACCTGACATCACACCCACGTGTGCTTGCTGAACAGCCGATTTTACTGTTCTTATAAGCTCCACTCTTCTGATGAAGGCTTTCCACTAGATTTTGGACAAGAGGTACAAGAGCATTAGTGCGGTCAGGCACTGATGTCGGACGAGGGGGGCTGAGGTGTATTCCGTTACCCAGCATTCCCTGTAGAGCCCCCATATCCAGGTGATGGGGAGCCATCTTGTCATCGTGTCAAATACTTTGGAGAAGTGGTGATGCAAGCTGAAATGGTTTTATGATTATGTAAAGCAAGCCGTTCTAGCAGACCTTCAGTTAATTACCTGGTGCAGCAAAGCAAGTGAAGACTCAACCCCAGGAGATGTTGCCGTTTCCTGCATTCAGAGCTAATTTGTGTAACGATTTGACAAGTCCCGAGTGTAATAAGCTGGTAGGATTTCACACTGGACCTGTGGACAGCTGGTCTGATTGGCTGATGCAGTTTGCGGATGAGGAACAAGAAGAAAAAAGATCGTCTTGTAGTTCAAACATGGTTGCCTTTTTCTTCAACCGGAAATGGAAAGGGTTATGTTCTTGTCTTGGCTAAATTATTGCCTGAGGGTAGATAAAAACTTCTTTGGGACTTTGAATTATGGAGCATGTTTGTTGCCAAGAGGTGATGAATCAAGGCTTGAAAATATTGCTCAGGGTAACCATTGAACAACATTGTTTACTCTCTTGGAATGTTTACGTGAACATCTTCTAAAATGGCTCCGGCCGCCATCTGAGTAATAAAAGCCACCTCATTTACAGCGTTCATGGGGGAAGAATGTATGCAACGTTATTTTAACTTCTTGAAAATATGATACTTCTACGTGAGGTATAAGTTCAGGGTTCTGTTTCTATACCGTAACACACCCTCGTCGATGTGCCTTCGGCATTTCCCCTTGATGGGAGGCCAGTGCCATTTTAAGGGACGTTCCAATACTCCATTAGCTCAATTATAGTTTATTTAAAGATCCTTTGGAGGGGCAAGAGATCAAGTCACAATATTCATGACAAAGAATTATGATTAAATGAGGAAGCTTGGTTTGTTTGGGTTTTTTTAAACAACAAAGTGGCTGTGAGGTATGGAGAAGCATGTAAAGCATCTCAAGCTCAACGTTTTCCTGCTGAACCTCATAAATCCTCCTTATAATCCTGCAGCATGGAATTACTGCCTGCTCCTTTGCTATTGACTTTTCTGAAAGATTTAAGTACTGAACTGAAATTGGCCTTCAAAGTTAAGAATTCAAGTCGGTTGTTGAATCTCACTCACACTATTTCAGCGCTGGCAAGGGAGAGGTGATTGTATAAATTGCCAGGCTTCCACCGTATCGTTACTGCTGATTTAACAGACTGCCGTGTTGGTCTTTCCACACTTTGTTGGTGCTACAGATGGAAGTGTTTGTTAAATTAGACAGTGTAATTAATTTAATGTCAGTAGGAATGATATCAAAATAGTATCCTAACAGATATTTGACAGATGGTAAAGTCTCATAAACCTAGCATTGAAACCATTCTGGCTGGTGGATATGACAAGTGCACCGTCCCAAATATGAAAACTCATGGAGGCATGAAATATTTTGAGTAATAAAAATTAATAGAATTTGTTTGGGTCAGAAATGGAAAGAGAATGGTGTTTTGGGTCAGAAATGGAAAGAGAATGGTGTTTTGGGTCAGAAATGGAAAGAGAATGGTGTTTTGGTCAGAAATGGAAATAGAATGGTGTTTTGGGTCAGAAACGGAAAGAGAATGGTGTTTTGGGTCGGAAATGGAAAGAGAATGGTGTTTGGGTCGGAAATGGAAAGAGAATGGTGTTTTGGGTCGGAAATGGAAAGAGAATGGTGTTTTGGGTCAGAAATGGAAAGAGAATGGTGTTTTGGGTCAGAAATGGAAAGATAATGGTGTTTTGGGTCAGAAATGGAAAGAGAATGGTGTTTTGGTCAGAAATGGAAAGAGAATGGTGTTTTGGGTCAGAAATGGAAAGATAATGGTGTTTTGGGTCAGAAATGGAAAGAGAATGGTGTTTTGGGTCAGAAATGGAAAGATAATGGTGTTTTGGGTCGGAAATGGAAAGAGAATGGTGTTTGGGTCGGAAATGGAAATAGAATGGTGTTTTGGGTCAGAAACGGAAAGAGAATGGTGTTTTGGGTCGGAAACGGAAAGAGAATGGTGTTTGGGTCGGAAATGGAAAGAGAATGGTGTTTGGGTCGGAAATGGAAAGAGAATGGTGTTTTGGGTCGGAAATGGAAAGAGAATGGTGTTTGGGTCGGAAATGGAAAGAGAATGGTGTTTTGGGTCGGAAATGGAAAGAGAATGGTGTTTGGGTCGGAAATGGAAAGAGAATGGTGTTTTGGGTCGGAAATGGAAACATAAAGCGCAGATTTTGCATAAAGAAGCTCATTTTCTGGCTGTTCTCTGTGTACCGTGATTTCAGTGTGCATTGGTGTGCACAGTGGTGAACGCAGCGAGGTGATAGTACACTGTTAGTGTTAATGAGTAGGCGTGTTGAGATTTTACAGTACACACTATTCCTGTTCCAGCTTTAATACTCCTACATGAAATATGGCTACATAGATGTTGAAGAGCAAATACACACGGCACCTCGCCATGAAGCTTAGCGAAACTTACCCATCCCACACACACACACACACACACACACACACACACACACACCTCCGTTTCAGCAGCTGTGTTTGTGTGTTGTTGCACGCTTAACTATACGCGTATTTTTATTCGACAGAACGTCAGTCTTTTTTTTTTTAATCCTCTAGAAATAGGCCATTACTCATCTCTACACTAATTTTGTATTGCAGGAGTTCATTTACTTCCAGTGCTTTGTGTAGCGCTCATCAGTTAGCATTGCATGTAATATTAATAACCTGTTTAAACTTGTATTAATTATCACCACTGAATCATTAATAAATTACACGATCTGTTTCAGGATACGGTGTCGATCTGGTTGTTAAAACGAGCCCATTGTGTCTATAGTTTAGACCGGTGTGAGTATGTGAGAGAGAGATGTAATGTGAAAAATTAGGTGTATAGAATAAACTTGGGCGATGTTTTGTGAACTGTCGTATGTATTCAGTTAAGCTTTAATAACCGAAGCACAAAGTTTTCCTTCCTGTGGGGTTTCAGGACGCAGCAGACGGAGATCAGGTTCTGGCTGCTCGCCTCTCGCAGCGTGGAAATCTGCAAACTCGATAGCCTACACACTCCTTTCGCATTCTGTTCAGAGCAATTTGAAATCTCACGCGTCGAAATCCCCCGCCTCGAACACGTCACTGGTTTGCTCAACTGTTAATCAGCCGTCTTTAATTAGACTCTAGCTGCTAATTGGACCGAGCTGTTACGAATTTCCTCCTCTATTACAGTACATCACACACACAAAAAAAAATCCCATGACAAGACGGTGAGATTGGAGGATCTCTGCAACGATATGTCTGTAAAAAAAATAATTAATAAAAAAATAAATTTTAAGTAATAAAAATAATCTATTTTACACCACAGACCTGTTGGGTATATTCTATAACAGCAGCTCTGACAGTAGCACAGCTGCAAATCACATGTTTATATTAATGTGCTCGTTCTAATGTTATTGACGTTGATAAATATATATAAATTTATTTTAGTGTTTGAGGCGTTATTTTTTCCGGTTTTCATTCCACGAGCTCAGAAGCAAGTGGTTAAATGTTTGTAGGATTTATATGGAATTATATTGATGGATTTTGGAATTGATCCAAACAGGGTCAAGTTCACAGCAAGGTCAAATATCTGAAATGTTTTTTTCCTTCAATAACCTTCATGTTTGAAGGGTGTATTAGGGCTATTTAAGGGCTATTTACCCTGACGGCAGGTTCTACTTGTTTTTATTTGTTTGTTTGTTTTTACTTTTCCCCTGATTGGATGAAAATTAAGACCTGTACTGAGGGTTTCCCCTCCTTTTAGGTGCTACATTTTAATTTTGTAGGTATGAAATAAGTGTCCTTGATTTTGAGATTTTCTGACTTTTGTTTTATTTTTTGTTTCACATGCATTTAGTAAACGTAAATGTTATAACACATTTCGGATATTTTTGCCGTATCGCCCACTTCTATCAGAGACTGACTTGACGCTACAATTATCCATGCTTACATGTCCTTGCTCAGCTCCACTACCAAAACTCCTTGCATTCTGATCCCTCCTCATCCTGCATCCAGTAGATGACCTTTACTCCATCTGTAACCTCACGTGTTCTTGCTATCTGATACCTCAGCAGATCGCCTGAGTACACTGTTCATCATTATCCATGTTAAAAGACACAGCTGACCTTTTCAGTTGCAACATTGCTCTGTGTGTGTGTGTGTGTGTGTGTGTGTGTGTGTGTGAGAGAGAGAACCCAATCTCTTTCTGTTCCAAAGCCAATGTGACTGCCCATCATGCAGTTTTTAGCCCCGGCATTAAATATTCAGCGTGACACAGCGCTAACAAAAGAGATACAGCCACAGAAGCACGGTCAAGAGGTTTATTTTTCCTCCGAGTACACACATGCCTCCGTTCTGTGACATAGTGACACCAGCCTCTCTTAAAAGCTCACCAGTCTAAAACGGGGTGAAAACTCAACAGCGTCGATTCGATCTGTTCATCAGAACCTCGTCATGTTATACAAATTCGGTTTACCTGCTAAATTGATCACTACATCTGCACAAAAAGTTCTTAACTGAATATCTGTAGATCTGAGTTGTCAGGCTTCCAGAAGATGCAGCAGAACCAGTTGGTGCAAGGCCTGCAGTATTCTTGGTTAATATTAGGGAAGACCAGATCTTCGGTGTAAGCAATAAAGTTAAAAATAAAAAATCGCAGACGTGCCAGCCTTTACGGTTTAGTCATAGCTTGTATAATTATGAATACAAATTCACCAAGCAGAAAAGCAGATTCACGTGATGCAAGAAAAAGCAAGGACACGTGACGTGAAAGACGTGCATTTGCTAATTGTAACCGCTACCACGTGGGGAGGGTGAAGGTGCATGAACACGTGCTTTCTTTTGAGACACGTGATGCCTCTGAGGAAAGCGCTATCCGCCCTCTTCCGCATACATCAGCTCATGGACGCACACGATTGGCTAGTGCATCTGTAATCGACAGGGCAGAGAGAGTATGCACCTCCCACCCACCCAGATAGCACAACCATTTTCACTCTCTTGGACTCCTTGCCAAGGATGGCTGAGGCGATGTCAGGATTCGAACTTGCGATCTTTCCTGTTGTTGCCCCACACTAGAAGGTTTCTGTGGTCGGTTAGCAGCATATCGCCACTTGTGTAATCACGACGATCCCAAACTGCCGCATTAAAACGGAGAGGTAGTTTTCAAAGCGAATGTATACACACAAAACAAGCTGGACGCACGAACGGGCTTTTTGTGCAGAAGTGAATAGATGAGTATAATCAGTCAAACATCTCCTTCTTCCTTTCTAAACATGTTATTGTCATTAACCCGTCATTACCTGCAATTAACGCTGAAAATCTCCCACTTCCTCCCAGTGCTACATTTAAGCAGATGTAAGTGTTCTCTTACCGCAGGCCAATAAATGAAAAGCAGTCGTTAAATCGTTAAGAGTAGTGACACATCAAATATCTTACCGCTTTATGGGTTTAAAATTCACTCCAGAGGTTTTGTTTTACTTTGTGTACTTTCCATAAAGACTGAAATTGTTGTGTTTTTTTTGTTTTTTTTTACTGAACATCGCTTCACTCACTTGCCCTCCTACATGTTCCCAATTTTTTTTGCACACACCCACGAATACACACACACACACACACACACACAGACACACACAGAGACCTACACGTTTTCTCTCATACTCCTACACAGACAGCGTGCTGGATCATCCTTAATCCCCAATACACTTTATTATTCCTGTACACGCTGAATAAAAACTGACATTCCCCCTGTCTCAGTCGCTGCTCGCCTCAGGACATCATTACATCAGATCAATGTTCTCCCGTGTTAGATAATAACTCAATATCACCTCCTTTGCAAACTCTGTGCTTTTGGCACACACTCCTGAGCGCAGACGAAGCGTTTAGTAGATAAGAAAGTCGACCCGAAAGCACACTTTACTTTTAATAGCGAACTTTTTCATGCAAAGAACGTGGTAGATCCGTTGAAAGTCCGCGTCGGAGCAGGATTCAGATGAGATGAAATCCTGGGGGTGCGGAAGCTTGACGGCAGGCAGATGTTGAAGAAAAACTCGATTTCTGCTTGAGACTTTCTGATGAGGAGGCGAGCGGTTTAATTGATAAGGGAGACAGCCGTGTCTCGTCTCGTGACGGCTCCCATCTGCTGTGTTCAGCATCACGCAGAGCGACCGGTTTCCTCTCCGCTTATCCTTCAGGGCAGCTGAGCATTCCTTCAGCTACTGTTCCTCTCGGTATTATAACTTCACGTCCATAGCGAGACTGAAATCTGTTATAGTGAAGTTTCTTACCTCACTAGGTCTTTCTTTTTATCATTTTTTATAATTACCTGGACTGATAGTGGCTAGAGTGTGTAAGGACTACTCATTTTTACTCGTCAAATATTTTTTAGAAACTGCGTTCCAATTAAACATCAAACTGGCTACAGGTTACGAAAGTAAATAAATCAGAGCAAGAACTTGTGTCGGTGAGTTTGTAGAAGCTCTGATTCTGAAACTGAAAGTGCACAGCATGGAAGCTCATTTGTTGTTGTTGTTGTTGTTGTTGTTGTTGTTGTTGTTGTTGTTATTAACCTAATGATGGATGGAGGACGTGACGTTCAACTCTGACCTCGGTAGCATCCGAAAGCAAGTCTGGATCGGTCTCTTGAAACCGGTGTGCACCTATGATCTAATCTGACTCTAAACCAGCCGAGTGGGATGGATATAACTGTGCACAGGTTTTATTTAGCTTTAAAAGGATGACCAAGTTAACTGCAGAAGGAACTCTTCCCTGACCAGTCGACATTCCCACATCGACCAACATAAAATATTAACCAACTGGTCTGTGCAACCCGGTCTATCAACCCTATTGATGCTAGACTTGAGGCAGGAGAGGATGAGTGTCACTTTTGTTATAACAATTAGCCAAGTTGGTAATGTATCACGCAGTTTTTGTATTTAATTTACTTTGTGTATTCAGCTGATGATGTAATCCGACCTACACGAGTACCCTAACAACCCTAGGTTTTTTCCTTCAGAAAGTTTCTCTTGACTGGTTCTGTTCTGATGTGTTGGAGAAGACCAGCGTGATTTATTTTATTTGTTTTCTTTCCATGAAGCGTGTCCTCAGATTGCAGCTTCTTTCAAAATCAGATTCACATGCAAGTGGATTTAATATCTAATTTGTATCTAATCCAATTGCTGATGCCTGGTATGATGAAGATTTTCCTGAGGTCTCTGACATCCTGAATTGTCTCTTGTGAGCTGCAGCTTTTTTATTGGGGAAAAAAAAAAAAACAGGAGAACAAAACTAATGAAATGTGGGGATTCTCTCTCTCTCTCTCTCTCTCTCTCTCTCTCTCTCTCTCTCTCTTTCTCTCTCTCTCTCTTTACAGAAACCTTGGGAAGTCTGGACTGAGGGTGTCATGCCTTGGGTTAGGTAAGTGTTTCCTGCAGGTCATCATGAGCCCTATTGTGACAGGATAACATTTAGATGGTGCACTGGAGTCAATCAGTCAGTCTTTTGAGGAGCAAGTGCTACTCTGTAATTTTATTTTTATCCAGCTCGACTGTGTCACTCCCTGTTTTTCATTTCACATCGACACATCAGTAGTTTCGCATGCAGATGCTGCATCTCGCTGTATTTAGTCATCTAGCATGCGTTTCCACAAGTCTTTAAATGCTTTTGAGGAATCTCTTCATATGAAAGTCAATCCCATCCAAATAGAGCTTTAAGGAAAATGGGTGGGGCTTGAGCAAAGCAATTGTTAGTAACTACCAGATTTATTTATTTTTTAAGGGTGCATTAGTCAAGATTATTCAAGATCAGCGCTCTAGCGGTTAATTCAGTGAAGTTTAGAGCGATTTTTCTACTCAGAAGCACAGCGTGGTGGGCGCTTACCGGATTCCGCCATGTTTTCTTTTCCAAACAGACTGAGATGGGGGTGGAGTGAAGGGGCATTGGGGCGTGTCTATAAAAAGACTGACAGGTAGCCCATGCAAACACAAATGATAAGTCCGGCCCAGATTGCAGTTTCCCAAACCAGTTTTTTAAACCGTTTGTACAGCGCTGATGCTATTGTTTTTTTCCAGGTTAATTGCACTATTAAGAAAAAAAAAAAAACAGCCTATCGCACCTTTAACTCTAGGTACTGCGAATGTTTTTATTTATTTAGGGTTATGTGTAGGGTTATTTAGGGTATGTTTATTAGAGCAAAGCTTTTCAGAACAGTATATTTTATTTAGAAATGTGAAGCGTTTTAGCTGTACGGACAGCAGGGAGTGATTTCAGGGTGTTTTGTGGGGGTTTTTTCTACAGGAACATGGGTGACGTTTGGTGGTCAGATCACAGACGAGGTAAGATCTCACAAAAACTCATTAATCTTAAGACAGCTTGGTTAAAAATAATAATTGCAAGCAGTTAACAGAGCTTTGAATTAAAGAGACCGAAGCAGCTCTTCCCCCGTTTGTTTTCCCTCTGCTCCTCTTTTCGTCTCCGGCAGACGGCTGAACAGCTGATGACTCTGGCGTACGAGAACGGGATCAATCTGTTCGACACGGCTGAGGTCTACGCTGCAGGAAAGTGAGTGAGCCAGAACTCCTCACCACGTCATATTTAGTCCAGTCACCATACTCTGGAACGTATGTTTGTGTTCCAGTCTAACCCCTAACTAGTCATACTGTATAATCAGACTGAATCATCGGCGTCTGTTTGTTTTTTTTTTGTTTTTTTGTATGAGCTCCAGTGTTAAAACCATCCAAAGGTCACAGAAGTGGCGCAAAACTCATCACGCAAGACTAAAGGTCAAAAGACAGGAAATCCGTAAACCACCTTTAATGAAGAACAAACTTGTCGGGTCAGATTCAGCCTTCAGTAGATCATCATCCTTTTCTTATTAGCAGGATGAACCTGAGGGATTCGTTTAAAATGACACGCATGTAATGACACAACCTGGAGTCGTTACCGTGCACTAAGAGTGCGCTCTGCACTGGTTTACTAAACCAAACGTGCTGCGTGGGGAAGTGGAGCTGATAGGAAAGCTCTCTTGGAGTGAGGATTTTTCAGGAATCCTGAGAAATTTTTGTCAATTTTATGATGTAGCCGAATTGAACTTCACAAAAATAACCATAGATGCAAATTCAGCTTGTGAAAGCGTCTTCATCGTGCTTTACATGCTCAAGTATCAATATTCATAATTGGTGTAATAATGATCTCTGAGACACACTACACCGGGGCTGTAATATTACAGAGGAAAGGTTCGGTATTTACAAAACGAGGTCATGAAAGAAGCTCGCAATCCTCTTCTTTTGTTTGATTCGTCTTATTTATGAAGTAAAACGTGAGATATTACTTCGACTATGCAGATGAAGTTTTTGTGTGTGAATATTTTGAAGTGTTTCCAGGAGCCACATTCGAGTGGCCGACATTTAACTGAAGAGTGTACTTGTATGTGCTAGTTCAGTCCTTTCACTGTGCTGACGTGCAGCATTAAGTGTAGCTCAGCAGTAAAAATGGACAAACTTCCCCCTCCGTCTTCCTTCGCTAAACAAACTTACGCTGTCGCAAATAGCATACTTGCGTACTATTTGATTATTGGCTGTGTTGTGTTTGAGGCTTCTGGATTTTGTAGATCAGTAAAGACCTCTGAATGTGAAGTGAAAAAAAATTGACGAAAAAAATTGTTTTTTGTTTTTTTAAGACACGGCTCATGATAGCAATCACGACGACTGGAATGTTCATAATGTCCGTTTGACGTCATTTACGCCAACATATTTTGGGAACCGTGTGTGTGTATGTACAGTGGCAATAAAAAGTATGTGAACCCTTGAGTTAATGACCTCAAAAAAGCTACTTGAAGTCAGGTTTTAGCACACCTGGAGTCTCATTAAGAAAATGAGTTTGGAGGTGCGGACTACAGCTACTTTGACTGATAAAAACCCCTCAAACTTTTGGAGTTTGCTCTGCACAAGAAGCACACGCTTATGTGAGCCATGCCTCACCAAAAAGAGCTTTCAGAGGATCCACGATCAAGAATTGTTGATTTACATAAAGCTGGCAAGGGTTACAAAGTGATTTCAAAGACTTTAGAAATTCACCAGTCTACAGTTAGGCAAACATTCTACAAATGGAGACACTTTGGGACTGTTGCTACTCTACCAAGAAGTGGGCGCCCAGTCAGAATGACACCAAGAGCACAATGAAGACTCATCAATGAGGTAAAGAAACAACCCCGAATGACAGCCAAAGATTTGAAGGCATCATTGGAACTGGCTAACATCTCTGGTCATGAGTCTACAATACGTAACACATTGAACAAGCAGAGTATCTACGGCAAGTCACCACGAAGGAAGCCACCGCTTACTAAAAAGAACATTGCTGCACGCCTGAAGTTTGCAAGAGAGCACATTCACACTCCACAGCGGTATTGGCAAAAATCGTCAGCTGAAACTGTGTAGAAGTTTGGTGATGCGACAGGACAGCGACCCAAAACACCGGAGCAAGTCCACAACAGAATGGCTTCAGAAAAACAAAATCCACCTTTTGTAGGGGCCAAGTCAGCGCCCAGACCTCGACCCAATAGAGATGCTATGGAATGACTTGAAGAGAGCCATACACATGACACGTCCAAAGAATATGACAGAGCTAAAGCAGTTCTGCCAGGAAGAATGGGCTAAAATTCCTCCTGAACGATGTGCAGGTCTGATCCCCAGCTACAGGAAGCGCCTGGTTGAGGTTATTGCTGCCAAGCGGGGGTCAACCAGTTATTAATTGTAAGGGTTCACTTAGAGAATAACATGGTTTATAGACCTTACATGTCGCAAATTACTGCGTATATATCCTATAAAATGTCTTGAGATTTACCTACATGACGATAACTGTTGGAAATGAACCGCTTTTAATATTTTGCTGATTTTCCTTATCTATGCATGTTCAATTAAAAATATATACATCAACAAATAAATAAAAACCCTGTGAATATGTTCACCTTTCGTATGCCAAGCAACAAGGACCATTTAGTCTAAATAAATAAATAAACTAACTAATTTAGGAGCTTGGACGTGTAAAATGGGGAAAATGTTCCATTGTGGATTTTGAATAACATTCAAACACTTCTACACGATATGGTCAAAGATATGTGGACACCTGACCATCACACCCATATGTGGTTCTTCCCCAAACTAACAGCTAAAAAAATCTGAAACGGGATGTTCAGCGACCATCACTCGTATGAGGGTGATGATCAGATATCCACAAACCTTTTGGCCATATAGTGTACTTCCAAGCTTTGCAGATGCTGCACCCTTTTACTGGTATCTAGTAATGAAGCTACGCAGACTGCTGACCTTATTAAATATTTTCCGGTGCACTTAGTTGTCTGGAGACGTTTCCGTCCTCCTTACCGCAGGAAGCAGTGACCTCAGAAACGCAGCCTAAAACGCCCGAGGAGTGAATTCCTTTAATCGCCTGATCCTTGCCTCGGATCCCTGCGGACTCGTAGACACACAGAGCAACGGCTCAGAAGATTTGGTTAGTGAGTGTGAAGAGCAGTGTGACACAAGGCTTTATTAACAAACGATATGAATTGCACTCTGCAGTGAGCTTGGTGCAAATCATCGGCTCTGATGGAGGGGGTGGAGGGAGAGAGGAGGAGGTATCGTGTGTGTGTGGTTTCTACCTGAAGGCCATGATCTCGCACATGCCTAGCACAACACCCTGGAGTAAATATTCACCCTGGCACAAGACGTCCCCACACACACACACGTAACCTCTCACTCTTAGTCTTTCTCTCCTTCTCGCATAACCAAACAAAAACACAGGCTGTGCCACCCACGCACCCGTCTGCCTCCATCTCCATCTCCATTACACAACGTTCTCACCCAAACTCGCTCTCAAATCTTACCTTACAAATGATTTCAGCACACATTTATGTTTATTTCTGCAAACGCCTTATGAATCTGAATGTCCTAGCATTCCAGATCCCCGAAGCAGCCAAACTGTGACTGGAGCATGAACACGCCGGTGTTGAATTGAGATGCGTTTAGCAGAACTTCCCGTTAGAACTGGGGATAACGTGAGAATCTTGCTGATTGGCCGCTCTGAAAAGATCACGACTGAAGGGCAAGAACAGGCCACAGAATCCGACTAATTGGGCATCATCCATGGAGTGGAACGATCAGCCGGATATGAGGGGGTGTTCAGAACAGGAAAATGGACTCTTTTAAAGTTGGAGGAGACGGGGAGCTGCGGATTGAGGAGGCCACATCAAAACGCCACGTTTTCAGCAGGACAGCTTGTTCTGTTTGACGTGTTGAGCACGTGCTAGAGCTCCCGCTTGTACGTATATCAGGTTCTGATCAGACACACTCCGGGGACCAATTAGCAACCACGGCACTCCTATTAACTGCCGTAAAAAGAGACAGGAGTGCAGCGGGGCTCAGCTGAGCATGAGGAGAAAAAGATATGCAGAATGATTTTTAAAAAAAAAAACATTGATGGTGCTTACTGTTCATCATCTTATTTCTCGTGCATTTAAATGATGGTGTCCCGGTGCTGTAGACACAGTTATATAGTAACTCCACTGACTCTTCCTGCACTCATGGATAACATTTTCATCAGATGAAACACTGAGGAATCTCTGTTTTTCGTCTATTCTGTCTGTGTGCCATAATGCTAAACAAGTAACGTTTACAGCTGATGAATTCCTTCCTGGAGATGATCCGTCATCAACGGCAACGGACACACACAGTCTTACTTACTAAAAACAAACCCAGCCTTGTGTTTACGATGTCTTCCTTGTCTCCACAATCCGCCATCATCCGTCTCAGTCGTCTAGCATGTTGGTAACGGAAATAAATCACTTCCTGTTTCAAAAGGTCAAAATACGGGATCAATTCAACACCTTTAAACCACTTTATGTGCATGTTAACCTTGTTAAAGCCCAAACTTAAGCTAGGTACTAATGTGTGTGTGTGTGTGTGTGTGTGTGTGTGTGTGTTAAGTTAAAAATTAAAGTTGAAAACGATGCACACAGCCCAAAGAGTAAATCCTACTGTAGTTCATACTGCAGAGACAGGATCATCCGCTAACCGTACGCCATTTTCCGTATTCTCTTTCATACAGTAGGAAGCGAAATTGCGACAAATGTTTATAACGTACATTTGCGTAAAAAAATTATTGTCCATAACGTATGACCTAATAATGGTCTTGGGTTACCACAGAGCCGGGCTTAAGCTGTCTTTCTCGGAGTCACCGAAACTGCTTGGGGGGGGAGCAAAATTCTGAACGCTCCGCACCTCCTCTGTCTGCAGTTCTGTGTGTGAGTGTAAGTAAGCGCCCTGTCTCTCACGTCCCAACAACCACGGCTTCACCCACGACCTCTTTCATGTCACGCGTCGTCTTTTCAGGAGCGGAACGACACGTAAAGACGCTAGTAATAATAACGTTTTTATTGTGGTACAAGGATCATCCTTTTTAAACCAGCCTGAGTGTCTGTATAAAAGTTTAAAAGCTGGCGTGTGTTGAGGCAGTGTGAACACCACATCAGTGTTTCCCAACACTAGAAATCCAACACACTTTTAAAAGTTGATTGTCTGCGTCTGTCGGTGCAGTGTGCACCAGGCTTTAGACAACAAAAAGTTCATCAAAAGTTCAAGTTCATGAGCGATGTAAATGACGATACAGAACCGAACAGCGGGCGCATAAAGACATCCAAAAAGCATTATGTAAATACAGGAAATTGAGAAAACACTACTTCTGTTTTATTTCTCTCTCTCTCTCTCTCTCTCTCTCTCTCTCTCTCTGTGTCTCTCAGGGCCGAGTTAGTGTTGGGCAACATCATAAAGAAGAAAGGATGGAGGTACGCCGACATCTTTAATTTCCTCCATCCGGTGGAAAAGCCGTGGGATGAGAACAATATGACGTGTGCATGAAACATTAATGCTAGCATCAGCGCCGCCGCAGCGTCTCGTAGAATACTGGGTTATGGATCTGAGTACTGAGTACTGGGTTGTGGATCAGACGTTCGGTTTGTTAGCTGTTGATCTCTTAATGCAATTAAAGCGTCTCCTCGTTTATTAAAAATCAGAGTGTAGAAACTAAGCTGTCTGATGTCACGTCTGGGCTCGAGCGATAAAGTAGAAAATAATGGTTCTTTCTAGGTGCGTGTGTGTGTGTGTGTGTGTGTGTGTGTGTGTGTGTGTGTGTGTGTTGAAAATAAGCCATGCATTTATTTGTGTTTGAGACATTTTAATCAAATTTTTTTCTGTATCTTGTAGTTTAAGCTGCTTTGTTAAATACCAGTCATTAACATTTTTCATGTACTGTTCTCTCCATCTCTCTCTCTCTCTCTCTCGCTCTCTTTTTTTTTTTTTTTTTTTTTGCAGACGCTCCAGTTTAGTGATCACCACCAAAATATTCTGGGGTGGAAAGTATGTTCTTATTGATCCTTTGGTTTTGTTTTAATAGTGCTGTGCAATATTGTAGAATCGGAGTATCTGAGTTAGAATAGTTGAATAAGTTATTACACACAGTGTTGTGGGTTATCATTAAGGGAAAAATAAGCCTTCAAACCCTGTAATAAAATAGTTATTAACTATTAATACGCACGTAACGGGACACAATTTTATTTCCAATCCGAAGAATTGTAGCACGCATACGGCGTCTTGGACACAGGGCAGGAAGGGTCAAAGTTCAAAGCCATCTGCTTAATATTTGCAAACATAAACAATGCGATCGATATCCTGGTGAGGCAGCTCCCGCAAACTTGACTCCTTTAATAGTATATTAAGTTCTACGGAACCGCTCGGTACAGGATGATGTTTACATTTTTACACGAATTTCTGTCTGTTTATTGACGCTGTAGAAAGGACTCTCTCCTCTTAAACTTTCCGCTCGCAGAACAGATTTGATTTTATTTAATGTTACTGTTTGAGTTATTGAGGTTTGTATTAAACCCGTTCAGTTTAACAATAACACCAGTAATTAATATAATAACTTTAATAATATATATAGGAACGCTATATATTTCTATAACGCTATAACTAAATAAAGGAAAACGCCCCTTCACGGACCCCTGGGCTTCACCGGACCCCACTCTGAGAAGCTGTTTTGTGTTTAATGTGAAACGTGCTGTGATTAAAATGCCATTCAGTTCATGTCAGTGATTTAATCCAGTTTAATTTCACGAGTGTAAATTGATCTTATGGTAAACTATATTTTTAGAATTTTTTTTTGAAGAGAGTAATAGAAGCTCATTGTTTTTAACATTCTCCCAGGGCGGAGACTGAAAGAGGACTTTCCAGGAAGCATATAATAGAAGGTGGGTCTAACTCCAGACATTTTTAATTAAGGTCTCTCGCTCCTAGGAGAAGTGGATCATCTGTGAACTGAAGGTTTCTGTTACAGTGAAGTACAGAAAAGCTCAGTGTGACCCCTTATATATCAATATCAGTACAAATAATAAATATAAATGTTTAAGATGCCATGTTTTATGACAAGTCTATTGAAATAAAACTCTACATTTATTTATTTGTTTGTTCATTTTTACTATATTGTGCCACTTAAAGTTTAAACCTTCATGACCTACTTTTTTCTTTTATCGTTATAAGAATATCTCCAAAAAGTACTTAATTAATATGATTTATCAGCATTATTTTACACCATCTTAAAGTTACAGCAAGTACATATAGAAAAAAGGAGTCTATCTAACCGTGTTCGGGGGCGGAATTTAAATTTCTTGCATTAAAAATATCTAGCATCTTTTTCAACAAAAGATCCAATGGTTAAACAATAAAGACAGTTCTTCACAACCGCCTTTGCTCATATTTACCAAGGGTGCCAATATTAGTGGAGCGCGCTGTAGGTTTATGTTAAAATTATTGTTGTTGCTTTTTAAAGCAAGATACGTTTTTATTTTTTGTTGTTCTTGGGTTTATATCAGGACGACACACTGCACTCATTAATATACAAAAGGAAATGTTGTACAATATGAATACGTGTGTGTACATGTCTCAGTAATGGGGTGCGAGCGAGACGGAGGGGTTTACTGCAGTGACATGGCGTTCGCGGTTAGTTCTCGGACAGTGACGTGCCGGTCTGTTATGTGACTTGACGGCTGTGACGGTGATTAAACGTGCGTTAATGCAGCGTGTGAAACTCCACAGGTTTAAAAGCTTCACTGGAGAGATTGCAGTTAGAGTACGTGGACGTGGTGTTTGCTAACAGACCTGACCCCAACACGCCCATGGAAGGTGAGACAGCGACACTGCTGACGAAGAGTATAACTATAACGGTATAAAAATTCACTTTTTATTAATAAAATGTCTCGTGTATATGTTTAACCTTAATGTAAATATTTACATATAACGGTCTATTTATTTGAGTGACCTAAAGTTTTTATGTTTCAAGTTATGTTCCTACTGACTTGAATCTTTTTTTGTTGTTGTTATTTTGGGGAGGGTTGGGTAGTCTTTTTTTTTTTCCTGCCAAAAACAATTCCATTTATTCCACCAACATTTAATTTATCAACAGTTTATCCACTCGGAAATGTCGTACATTAAAATGCCCGTCTAATAATGGAGGAAGTTGAAAGAAGTTGAACAGTGAAAATGGCTGCATCCTGTTTTTTTTGTATGTTTGTTTTTTTGTTGTTGTTTTTTGTTTTTTAACAGGTCATAAATCCTCTGAAGTGGAGCAGCTTTAAACTTTAAACCTCCATATGAAATCAGATTCCCTCTCAGGCAGCGTTAGAAGTATCTAACATTATATTAGTCACTATTTCCATCACTGTACACAATGAGTTTGTGTATCTCTCACAATACGTCCACAGTATATCTCTTTACGCCTCCGTTCTCGGGTCGTCCGTCCATCCGAGACTCTCGATATCTCACGAACCAGCGCTTTATATCGAATTATCGCTGCAACCAGCAGAATAACCCATTAGATTTTGGGATTGATCCAAACAGGATCAAGGTCACAGCAAGGTCAAATATTTTAAATAGCTTTCCTTTAATAGCGTCCTTCCTGTTTGAGGCGCACAAATTAGTGACAAGAAGGAATAGACTTGTGGCGTTTTCTGATAACCTGGAATATCAGCTGATACTGATGCAGCTTAACAATACTCATCCCATATTGTTTACTTTAAAAACTGCTCAACTTTAAACTGAAACACTTTTAAAATCTTTCGCACAGAGATCCACTTTATAATTTAAAGTATAAATGTGATTTAAAAACAGAAAAAGAAAACATATATGTAAATATTTCCAGTTCCAAGAATAGATTTCTCTTCCAAGTCCAATTTCCAGTCTTTGCGACTTGTTGCAGGATCCAATATCCCATCCACCGGTTTTCCCTGAGAACCGTTTTTCTGACACGGTCGCGACAATCGAGAGCGAACTTCTAGTTTCTGCGCATGACACAAACGTAACTAAAAGTGAAAGATGACTAAAATTACTCGCATTACTTCAGTAAAAGAATAAACAGATCTTCATTTTAGGAGACGTACTGTAAACTGTCGTCATAGAGACGGTTAGTTGATGTGAGCTACCTTAGCTAACTTTTGATGAAGTGTCTACTTTTCTTGACCTTTTCCCAGTAGATGGTGTTCAGGATGATCAAATCTAAACTTCCTAAATGCCTCACCGTGAGTGTTATAGATGATCTTCAGTGAACATTTCCAGAATTAGCAGATCTCGCTTTTACATAAATGCTGTGGAAATGTGCGTGAACTTTATCATCAAGACCTCATTGAACTTGGAGACCTCTGCCTTACGTATTTTAACATATCCATGTACTTACACAACAAAACCTGACTATTCTTTTTAGACGGAGGCACCCCCCCCATTTTGTTATTCCTGCTGCCCTTTTAAAATTTCAGAGGTCACACACCAGCGCAGAGCTCAGCCCAGGAGCTCTTTATTTTTGTATGTATTGATTAGCGCTACAAGCTCATTTCAGTGCAGTCTATCGAATACATCATTAAAGTAAGGCTGTGCTTATTACAAGGAAGGGGAAAAAAATCTATCTCGTTTCTTTTGGGCATTTTTCTCCTGGGGTGAAATGATCCATGAGAAATTGGACTGGTTGTGTGAATTTGGTTCAATCTGTTGTGATGGTTTGCAGAGACGGTGCGAGCGATGACCCACGTGATCAATCAGGGAATGGCGATGTACTGGGGCACGTCCCGCTGGAGTCCCATGGAGATAATGGTGAGTCACTGTAGCTTCATCCTGTCCCGTCACGCTCACTCCTCCTCCCTGACCTCTCGGATGTTATCAGACGTCTTGGAAATAGCGCTAGTCCGAAAGCACATTTTCAGCCACCTGCTGCATGTTCATCAATCCTGTTCACTTGCGCGATAATTCTTGACGGTGTTTTGCAGGAAGCGTACTCTGTGGCGCGGCAGTTTAACCAGATCCCCCCCATCTGCGAGCAGGCGGAGTATCACATGTTCCAGAGAGAGAAGGTCGAAGTGCAGCTGCCCGAGCTTTTTCATAAGATCGGTAAGTGTTTTGCTCTCTAGTTAGCCTGCTGGGTTGGTCACGCAAAAAACTTAGCCAGGAATATATGAAAAAAAATATAAATATATATATAATTATAAAAATATAAATAATTAAAAGTCGAATCTGTAAAATTGTAATAATAATAATAAGAGGGATGGAGATAATCACATTTATTTATTTATTTTTAATTTAGTTCTGCCCTGAATAAACTATTTCACATAACAGATGTTTACATATAGTCCACAAGACACAATAATAACTGAATTTACTCAAATGAACCGGTTCAGAAGTTTACACACTGTACGCCCGATTATTAATACTGTGTCGTTACCTGGATGAACAGCGACTGTGTTTGTTTTGTGATAATTTGTTCATGAGTCCCTTGTTTGTCCTGAGCAGTTAAATCGGCCACCGTTCTTCAGAAAAATCCTCCAGGTCCTGCACATTCTTTACTTTTCCAGCATCTTCTGCATATTTAAGCCCTTTCCAACAGTGACTATATGATGTTAAGATCCATCTTTTCACACTGAGGACGACTGAGGGACTCGTACACGACTATTAGAAAAGCTGCAAACGTTCACTGATGCTCAAGAAGGCAACACAGGATACATTAAGAGCCAGGGGAGTGTAAACTTTTGAAGAGGATGATCGGAGCATCTGGTGAAATGCATTAATACTAACCGACATAAGAGGCTTCAGCGTGCAGACCCAAATATCTATCCAGTGCTAGTTTTCTACGACCACAGCTAGCTAATCTGGTCTGAGGGAGCAAAATGTTCCATGTAGGAAAAACAGGTGTGTGTGTGTGTGTTTCAGGTGTAGGGGCAATGACGTGGTCCCCGCTAGCCTGTGGGATCATCTCAGGGAAATACGACAGTGGCGTTCCTCCGTACTCCCGCGCCTCTCTCAAGGTACTCCGTTTCACATCGGTCTCTCTATCCCTTCATGTTTTTTTCCTCTATATTTCTGCAACATTTGTGGCTTCGTGTCATGTTTGTGTGTGTCGTCGGTGTTCTAATGGATGTGTTCGTGTCTTCCAGGTTCTAGCTTTGGGTGTTTTTTCCTTGTGGATGTGTGTTTGTCTGTGAATGTTTTTGTCCTAGTTGTGGCATGAGCCTTCAGAGCAGATTTGTCATGTGACCGCTGTGTCTCTGTGGTAACTCTGAGGAGGACATTTAGACCCTGCTGATCATTTTCATACACACACACACACACACTCACTCACTCACTCACTCACATTCACACAAGTCCTGAATTTGTCCAGTGCAGTAGTGTGTGTGTGTGTGAGTGATTGAGTGAGTAGCATGCAGCATCGTATCGCTGTTGGTCTTGGCTGGAGCGTTCACCTCGTCCCTCACTTCCCCGTGTTCTCAGTGCTCGAACACCACGCTCACTCTGTTCTCTCACCTGTGTGTACGATCCCGTGCAAACCGACGCTGTGCTGGTGATCTGGACAGTGATGGATCTTGTGTTTTTTTCAGATCTATGAGTGCTTGGATCATCAAACAGACTCAACCCTTCCCACTGTTAATCTTAACCAATCGTATACTGCTGTCCCAGCACACACACACACACACACACACACACTAATATACAGGCTGATTATAATTATTTGATGTATTTAATCAGTAGAAATTTGACAAAGGGTTCAGTGATGAACACTCTTCAGTGTGTGTGTGTGTGTTAAAGTCTTAAAGGAATCCGGTTGGCAAAACACGTTTTTATACAATTTTCCATTTGTCCTAAATGTAGCCGATCTTCCGATCTTTTAATGTAGTTCATCGATGTCAGGCCGGGCGATACGATCACACGATATCGGTATTGTATCATATATAATATAAACAGCACTATAGACTTTTCTAAGTATCATCATCATCTTTCAAGCTCGTTTGACTGACTGGTCATTTAAAAGCTTTTTTTTTTTTTTTTTTAATGAAGCGTCTTTTGTTGCAGCTTACTTAGCAAAACTTCAACACTGTTATACAATTATTACAATATACAACCCCGATTCCAAAAAGTTTGGATGCTGTGTGAAATGTAAATAAAAACAGAACGCAATGATTTGCGAATCTCATAAACCCGTATGCTATTCACAATAGAACAGAGAAAACATATCAAATGTTTAAACTGAGGAAATGGACCGTTTTAATTTTTTTTTTTTTTTTTTAAAAGGGTAGTTTTTGAATTTCATGGCCGTAACACGTCTCAAAAAACTTTGGACGGGATCAATAAAAGACTGAAGAAGTAAGAGTTAGTGAAATGGTGAAAAACAGTCGCAAATTAAGTACGACTCGGTCCGGCGTTTCTTCAGTTCTCCACAGAGCAAAACTTTAGAAGCAAAAAACGTCTGTTTTCATCTTATCCTGTCCTGTATGACCTCTTATTAAACGTGTGTAGAGATGTTACGAAGAAAAATAACGATGAAGTAGCAGAGGTCGTTGGTGCCTCTGGTGAGCCTACGTCACTGATCTGAGAACGAAGCTAGTTCGAAGCTGGAGCGTAACTTTAATGTGTTTTTGGGGGGGATTTTTGTCTTTTTTTTTTTTTTTTAAGTGGTGTGTATAAATCAGGCCACACCCACAAGTGACAAACTGCATTCGACGTGTCACTCGTTAGCGTGAACGTAGAGTTAGACACCAAATGCGTATCGGCTGATTGCTTCCATTTAAGGTGAGAGGAAAATAGTTGAAATGGAGATTTTTTGCCTAACCGCTCCTTTAAAGCTGTACAGGCAGAAGAAAGTGTGCAGGAGGTTCTGCCTGTGTCCAGTGCTGGGAAAGACAGAGTCACGTGTTTAAAAACAGGCCCTTGTTCACGCAGGCGCTGCTGAGTGAGTGAGTGAGTGAGTGAGTGAGTGAGTGAGTGAGTGAGTGAGTGAGTGAGTGAGTGAGTGTGTGAGAGAGAGGGGAGCAGCGGCGTGCTAGCGTGCGTGGACACGGCCCTTGTTTTTGAGCAGGTGTGCTGTGTCGTTAACAGGGCTACCAGTGGTTGAAGGACAAGATCTTGAGCGAGGAGGGCCGGCGTCAGCAGACGAAGCTGAAAGAGCTGCAGGCCATCGCCGAGCGGCTGGGGTGCACGCTGCCACAGCTCGCCATCGGTACGCAAGCACACACACTGCCGCTCTCTCTCTTTTTGTCTGTCTGTCCGTCCGTCCTGAACCTCGCTCTCTCCGCCGCCCCTCAACACGCATTCACACTTCCATCCTATATTCTCAGCCCAAAAACCGGTGGGTGTGTGTGTGTGTGTAGCTGTGTGTGTGTGGGTGTGTGTTTCATCTCTTACAGTCCATTCTATCCTAAAGCTCTGCAGCCTGACATAACATTCAGTGATTCCCCAGTACCCTGTTCCCATACTCCCCAAGATTAATCCACCTCTCAGTCCTGCCACCTCTCAGTCCAGCACCTGGTATCGAATTTCTCACACACACCAGGGGCGTAACCAGTATAAAACTTCCAATAATTCAAATCAAAAGCCACCTCTAATTAAAAAACCTTTCAATCAGGCAGCTTTAACAGTTTTACAGAAATCGGGATATAAGTGTAAGATTATCCACCCGATCGGTACGAGTAGGCGGTCCTACTGACCTGTCAGTCCAGAAAGTCCCAGTATATGTACGTGGATCTGTGGGCGTGGCCTTGGAGTGTAAAGTGAGATGGAGTTTCAAAAAAAAAAGTTCACTTAACTAGTCAGACAGATGGGAATATAGAGAAGCTCGAGAGATGAATATATAAATTGATATATAAATTGAGGAAAATTGCAGTGTTACAGTAATCGTAGAAAAACAAGCATGTACAGATAAAAATAAAAAATGTATATTAAGAATGAATATATATACAAAAAATATCCTCTGAGTTAACTTTGTAAAACACTTAAATGTTGTGCAAGAAAGAGTTTCAGTGAATAATAATATTACAATCTGAGTTTATTAATTACTTATTAATTCTGAGAGTTTAGGGTTTAATTTACATCTAAATCCTTGAACGCAAATCTACAGTCACTATCATGATTTTAGCCTGTAGATAATTTTCACAGTAAACATAAGCATTTGGCAACAGTGACAAATACGTTATTATTTTATTATTATTTCAGAATAAAATCTATCTGTACGGACTCGAGGAGAAAAGGTGATGTATTTTAACTACGCCAATTTACTGCTGCTTAGCTTGCTCGCCCTTTCGTTAAGAAGAGCGGAGCTCTGTTCGCTAATTCATCTAAATTTTTACTCTCAGTAGTCGGATGGTGCTAGTTAGCTAGGCAACTACCTACAGTTCTGATTACTTGTTACTGATTACGCCCTTGCTTCCCCACAGTCAGTTCCTCCTGAACTCCATAAATCCCTGTTTCTGCGACCCAGCTGCAAGCCAACAGCACTGCCATACTGGTCCATACAGTTCCTTACAGGTCCATACTGGTCTATACACTTCATACTGGTCCTTACACATCCATACAGCTGCACTGTAGAGACAAAGCTGGAGCACATTTACTGAAGTACGGACTGAGCAGATTTACACCACTTTTACTCAGAAACTCAAATCTCTCTCTCTCTCACATACACACACGGTCTCTCTTTCTGTATCTGTGTCTCTCTCACTCTTTCTCTTTTTGTCTCTATCTTACACTGTCTCTCACACTTTCTCACACTCTCGCTTTCTTCCTATCTCACTCTCTCTCTCTCTCTCTCTGTCTCTCTCTCTGTCTCTCTCTCACAGACGCACACTGTACCTCTCACGCTTTCTCTCTCTCTCTCTGTCTTTCTCTCTCTCACCGTCTCTCTGTATTTCTCACACTGTCTCTCACACGCTCTCTCTATTATTATTACTGTGCTGTAGATAATGACAAGCACCTGCATTATTAATGAAATATATAAATAAGATTAGTAACTGTTGATTTAATTGTTTTTTATATATATATAATTCAGGTTAATCTAAAAGAGTGAACTCTAAGCAGATCTCATTTCTGCTAGTCACGTGCAGTTCTGATGATAAATTTACACAAACACCGTGTCTGCTCTTGTTCACACAAACACAACACACAGTGTGCAAGAACCACAGATGGCTGGCACACACACACACACACACACACACACACAGTACATGTCACACACTTGAGGAGTCAGATCCCCGCAGAGTTTCCTCCGTGTGTGTGTGAGAGAGAGAGAGGTGTTGCATGCGTCGTCCTTCGGGAGCTGCAGCGGTCAGCACATGGCTTCTCTCACCTCCGACTCCAAACCTCTCCGTTCCAACGCTGCGATTTCTCTCACAAACGAGAAAAAAATACATTCTCTCTGCCCCGGTGTTGGGAGCCATGGTAACGGTGTGGTCTGACGGCTGGTATTTGTGTGTGTGTGTGTGGGGGTGGTAGAGTTAGCTTCAGTGTGTTTTAATTTTGGAAATGGCTTTATTTTTTGCGGTGTTAGAAACGTTTGCGCTTGTTATGGACGTGTGTGGGCGAGCGGGAGAGTTAGATGTGTGTGTGTGTGTGCTAGTGTTGTATTGGGTGTGATTATGTGCTGATCCTCTGCAGCGTGGTGCCTAAGGAATGAAGGAGTCAGCTCTGTGCTCTTAGGAGCCTCCAACACGGAACAGCTCATGGAGAATATAGGCGCGATACAGGTGAGAACTACACACACCAGAGTGGCTTTCAGTTTCTGTTTCTTCCTTATTTATTGCTTTGCTATCTGAATTCTGCCTCTCGACACAGCACTGTTATAACACTCACGCCAGTCCAAGTTTCAGTTCTCTTCTACCTCCAGCACACCTGAGCCAGGCTATATGTAAGAAATAAAGAAATCCGCTCCGTGTCATGCTGTTAAAGGAAAATAATCGATGACGGGGTGGTGTGATGAAGCAAAGATACTGTTAACACCGAAGTGTATTATTTTACTCTTACAGCACGTCCTGGACTTTTATTCCTCTTATACCACAGCAATTTGATAACGATTCCAAATTTTATTAATGAAAAAGTTTACTTTATCCATTTATAGTTACATTTCATGCCTGCAAAACAAGTTCTCACTTATGTTATAGAAGCTGATAACAGTCCTTCCCTCACCAGCCTCTTTCCCCTCTCTCTCTCTCTCTCTTTCTCTCTCTCTCTCTGCGTGTGTGAACAGAACACAGAAAGCATAAGGATAAACTCCTGTCCTGGAGATGTCGGAAAACTTGGTTACTTACTGTTAACAAAGCGCTGACACTGGAGACTCCTTCCGTAAACGTGTCTTTACAAAAACTTGACCACATCAATGATTTACAAGTCCCCGTAAACGACCTGTCGCCATAGAAATGCTAATTAGATCAGGCGCGTTAACGTAAACCTTTCAGAGCTCAATCAGCACGGTATGATTCCAGTTCAGGTGTGTCGTGTCACTTTAAACACGCTTTAAAGGGCGCTTATTTTGTGAAAGCATGCTCTGTGGAAAGCGTTCAGCCAAATAACTGCGCCATTTGTTTCCGCAGGTCCTCCCGAAGTTGTCCTCTTCCATCGTGCACGAGGTGGACAGCATACTGGGGAACAAGCCCTACAGTAAAAAGGACTATCGCTCGTAGTGTGTGCGTGCGTGCGTGTGTGTGTGTGTGAAGCCCAGGGGTCGCCCTGCACCTAGCCCCTTTGCCTGTTCCTCTGTTTGCTTGAGCTTTTACTGAATGAGTAAGCAGCGCATGAGACCGGCAGGTTACACCCCGACCCTGCAGGGGGAGCCGTGTAGACACATACAGGGAACGATGAAACAAAACATCACAAAAAATACACACGAGGTTTAAAAAAAAAAAAAAAAAAAAAAAAAAAAACTAGAGAGTAATATTCACGGAGAAAAGGAAAGAGCCGGACCTACCTACCTGGGAGGATCATTACAATTTAATAGAAAGCTGACGTTAATTTAAAAAACAAATAAATAAAAAATTACACAAAAAAAAAAAGAAAGTGAAAAAAAATAGCACACGCTTGCTTGGCTGTAGGAAATATTCCGTTTTCCTCTGCGCATTGTTTTTGATACTCCAATGCATATTTGACCAAAAATAAATATGTAAAAATAAATAAATACTGCAGCGCTTACATTTGGGTGATCAGTTCATGATTCGTCGCACATCTCCCATAGTCACTCATGAGGTCTGTCTTGCCGAAACCATTCACTGTGTCGTCTGCGTCACGATTGCACACGCCCCCTTCGCAGATGAGCCAATCAGCACTTTAAGAGTCCATCTGAAGGAGTGGCTATGGGAGGCACTGGTGTCTAAACAGATATACGAGCATCATTTTTTGTTATTTTCTCTCCCTGAAATACAACCGCAGTGGTAATCCTAATGTTATGGAATTATTTCTCAAATCTCTCTAGAGCTTTAGTGGTTACTGCTGATCTGGAAGAGCGTTGAGTGGCGTTCTGCGTCTCGCCTGCTCAGGAACGCGATGCGCATTGTGAATAGGAGCGCATGCTGTCTCTCACTTCTAGACGCTGGACGTTACCGTTTTAAGATCTGGCGTCATTTACACGTGGCTGAAGCCAAAGAATATATCCCAGCTCCATCTATAACGTCTCGCTGTAATCTCTCCTGTCTGAAGCTGTCATTTAACAGCATGTACTTCCTGTTATTTCCTTACTCTATATCATATCATGTATATCACATATCTCCTCTCGCGTATGTACTCACTCTGGCCAGGATACGTGGCGTATTGATATAAACACGTTTATACACTTGCACCGTATATCTTAAGAATGTCGTTAGATCTTTTCTGCACCATGTAACACCGAGTTCAGATAAAATTTGAAGGAAAACGACCAACAGATAATTCTTTCCGAATTGTAACGAAACTTCTCCCCGACTGCATGACGACCATTTTCCCCGAAGCATGCGCTCTTCAGCCATTACACGATTCGTGTGTGCGTGTGTGTGTATATATACGTAGATTTTTTTTTTTTACATTTGGTCGATCGATTTAGGTTGTTTTTTTTGTTTGTTGTTTGTTTTTTTAACCGAGACACACATTTGCTTGCGTGACGCTACGTTCGCACTTGCAGCGACAAAGTATTTATTTTCAACAAGCGTCCGTGACAGTCGGTGACTAGATGTGGGTGTGTCCAAAAAAGAGAAAGTTTACCTTTATGCAAATTTATGCATGTATGCTCACATTGCGACAACCAACGTGTTTGAAGACAGTCGAGCGCACGTGATCCGCCCTGCTGCCTGCAGGTCCAAATTGTCTCGTGGACTCGGACAGTCTGGCGCTTCCGCTTTCGCAGCAGGTAAGATGGCCGTGATGGTAGAGCCCTCACACTTCTCCTTCGTTTCATAGGATGTGATGCATTTACACACTGGTGAATTTGAGGTATAAACGCTCTCCCTCCAGAATGTTTCATTTTAGCGGCAAGAAAACTATAAGATTTGTTGTGAAAGAGTGGAACGTGACTTTATAGTACGGCGACTTGTGATGCATGAGGCTGTCTTAAAGGTGCATGTACTGGACACTCAGGCGGCATGGCGGATCTTCTAAAGTCTTCAACCACAATTGCATAAAGTTAAACTTTTCTCCACTTTGTCGTGTCACCGGACACGCCCACATCTAGTTGCGGACGATCACAGACGCTTGTTGAAAACAAACGGCCTCCGGTTTCTTTGTTGCCCCGAGTCGCTGTACGCGTGAACGTGCCTTCGGTCTCGCTTCACAAAGCTTTCACCAGAAACCCTGTCAGGGTTTATTTTAAATTGCTTTATCGCACGATGGGAAACAAACGTGTACGTCGCTCTTAGGAAACTGGAGCAGCTTTCTGTCATCTCTATATCATTTATTGTGCTTATTTTTTCTCTGTCAAGCCGGACTTAAATCGGTAGACTTTAAAAATCAGATGAACGTTGATATTTGTTCGGAAGCGAGTTGTATAAATGTTAGATTAGATTAAGATCGAGGTCAAATCTTTTAGCTGTGGTTTAGTTTTAGACAGTACGCGTCACCGTGCTCCATACAGTAGACCCGGTTCTCCTGCTGTGTGTAGCGGCTGTGTGTGAAATTAGGACGTTGTGGAAACCGATTCTGAATCGTTCAAATAAAAAAAATAAGTTGTTGATGTTAAGTGTCGTTTTTGTTTTTTTTACTTTGTGGAAACGTCAAACGTCTCGTTTCTTTGTGCGTTTTATGGCGTCGCCCTGTTTCTGTGTTTGAGATTTTCTCAGGAAAGAAGGGCATTACTGTGTGTGTGTGCGCGCGCGCGCGTGTGTCGGCGGTGGGCAAATTAGTACAGCGTTCTTCAGTGCACTTGCGCCACACGTGGTCATAAGTAAGTACTGCATTTGATAAGTAAATAAAAACAAATAATCACTCAGTGGTACTGGCTTGCTGTCGAACTCGTTCCCTAGGGAAACGTGTCGTGCTTCTCATCTCCCGAAGTAAAAACGAGACCCAGAACAGTGCTTTAATGTTTCTACGTGAAACGCCTTTTTACGTTGTTTATACCTGGAGTGGAAATGCCGAGAGCGTGGCCGGATGGACCGAGGATGAGTGCTTAACCATCATCCGCTATGTGCTGAGAAATTATTTTTTATGTTCATTATTTGAAGGATAAAGGCAAGGTTTAAAACGGGGTGAAAAAAAAGGGATTTTATTTTTTTAGCATTCTTCGTCGCCCTGATTTGATGAGCATCTATTTGCACTGAATATGCATTTTGAAGAACTCTGTATAATGTATGCAACGGCAAGCTTACATTTCCACCCGCACGTGGAGAGATACTGTATGTCGAGACAGAGATCTGTATATAGTTTGACCTTTGTACATATATATACATATAAATGGTTGTGTTCACTTTGGCCTTTTATTTTTCTCTTTTTTTCTTTTCTTTTTTTACTTTCATTGGCAGGCATTGCTAACTGCATTGTGCTTGAATTGGAATTTAGAAATGTACAGCTTCAGTATCTATGAAATGGAAATTATAAAATATTAATGACTGAAAATCAGCCTTCTTGTCCTGTTTGCTTTTTTTCTTTACACGTTGAAGATGTAAAAAAATGAAGACAATCCAGCTACTGGGATTTAAGTGACTTTTTTATTATTATTTACATCAATACAGTAAAAAAATGTACATGTCTATCATATAAAAATACATCAAAAACCTTTTTATATAGAATAAAAACTACTGGAAAACACAATAAAACCTTGATCAGACCTTACATAAGGCCACTGCATATTTATTATTTTTATTATTATAGCACACCACTGCTGATTATAAACTCAAGACAAGTAAATTATTATAAAAATGCCTCATTGTAAAGAGATTGTAGTGAACAGAGCAAAATAGCACCATGAATAAACAATATGAACAACTTTTTCCCACTTTATCTTATGACTTAATGCTTGTGAACCACTTGCTCATTGTATTATATATTTTTATCTTTAGATGATAGATGATTCTCCCAGCATTGAGGAACACTGCAAGAGCTGCTAATGAGGCTAAAGACACTGTAAGAGAGTCGTGTGGGGGGTGGTCTGGGAAACACTTCACCTGGTGAAATTAGTTCCTTCCTCAGCAGTCTTTTTTTTTTTTATTACAGAAAAACCTAATGTAAGGAGTGTGAGGACTCACACACTGGCCAGCAGGTAGCCTGTTAGCCTCATTAGCCTCTGTGCAAAAACCTACAGAAGCAAATATCAGACATGTGTCCTGGTATTATTAAAAAAATTTAAAATATAGAGAACCACAACATTTTGGGGTATTTTGGAGCAGTTTTAAATTCCAAGTGTGCTCTTCCATCTCTTTTTCCAAGAGAATCTCTGCGTCTGTTTGTTTATCCGTCTCCAGATATAAATAAAGGACAGTGTAACAAATATAACAATCATAAATCTCATGTGTCCTGAAACGGAGAACGAGTTTCATGTGATTGGTGTGGGGGGGGGGGGGGGGGGGGGGGGGTTTGGAGGGGTTTTTTTGGACAGGAAGTTGCTGATCATACAGCAGAACTGTTTCTGAAACACTGAACACAAACACAAATGTGGGTTAAAGTGCCGTGTGTGTAAGTGAGAGAGATCATTGCAGCTTACAGAACACACGCGACACGAGTGGCTTTTTGCCCTCTTCTGAGTGTGGTGTGAGTCTGTTCCCTCACCGTCCTCTTCATGCAGAGCTGAAACAGTTGAGTGGAGCGCCAGAGGAAGATCAGATCTCTCCACTTGTGCATTTCTTTCTCTTCCTGATTCACTCTTTCAAGGTGCGGCGCTATAAGGAGTTGTTCAGGCGCGACTTCTCCTCCTCTCGTCTGTCGCAGCTGCTCAGTGCCGGAGCTCCGTCTGTCGATACCAATAGATCACGTTTGTGTTCATGATCATCTCATCCTTCGTATCGTTAACAGGTTCATTTTTTACTTAAGTGGTGGTTCAATACTGTAGGTAAGACTCTGGGTTACTGATCAGAAGGTCACAGGTTCGAGTCCCGGCACTATTTTTTTTGGACTCTTTAACCCGTTCTGCTCCAGAAAGGAGCCGCATCACGGCTGACTCCTAACAAGCTGGGACGTGCGAATTTCACTGTACTGTAATGTATATGTGACCAATAAATGCTTTCTTCTTCTTCCTAAGTGCATTAGCTAGCTGCGTTAGTTGGCGCTGATGGAGTAGGGTTGCAGTGAAGCGGGTTCTTTCAGCGCTTCTGTACAGCGGTAAGTAAAGTGTCTCATGCTGAGTTCTGTGTGATCGGGTTATTTATATCTTTGTCGTCCATTCGTTAGCGCAGCGGCATTCACTAGGTCACGTAGCATCACACGGTATCGGAACATGTTTATTCAGATTTATGAACCGGTTTCGGGTCAGTATCTGGATCAATATCAATGCATCCCTAGTTTCAGTACAACATGGTCTCTGCTTATAATTTTGCATTTCGGAAAGTATTTTTTCCATAAACAACATAGTAATTAACTGTAGATTAATAATAATGATTATAATCTTTAAAGTGTTTTCTGTAGGGGTGAGGTTTTCACACGTTTACTTTTATTCATGTAAATGAGCCTTCATCTAACCAAATATGCTCAATGTGCATAGTTAATGAACCCAAAAGCCTCGTCTTTAGTTGAGAAATAACTTTCTAACTGCAAGGAGTATAAAGTCCAACATAAATCCATCAAGTCTCACTATTTTGATAACTTCCGCTAATATCCTTCTGAACATGGATGAGAAATGTAAAAATGCCATTAAATGTTATGAGCAGAGGGGAGAAAAAAACAAAGCGATTGGTTAAAAGATTAAAGATCAAGTCATAGCGTGTTACAGGCTGAAAACGGGTTCATTTAACAGCTCAGACTTTTCCAGTTTGTACAGTATTCTATTAACTCAGGATCGAGAAGAAACCTTAAGAAAGAAGAACGTGTAAATACAGCAACCGTTACCTTCTGAACACGTGGCGCCGATCCGACCTTTCACACACGTGCAGCGACCGGTACGGCTGTCACACTGCGCCCCGTTCTCACACTCGCAGCTTAATGAGCAGTCAGGTCCATACCGGTTCACTCGACAGTCTAACACACACACACACACACACACACACGCACGCACACACACACACACACGCACGCACACACACGCACGCACACACACGCACACACGCACGCGCGCACGAGATACAGAATAACCTCTCAAGAGCTGCTTTAGTAATCTGCGCACACAAATTTTATTTATACCCCAGCACGGTTTAATGATCCAATCTGATTGGTCAAGAGGTGTGTCTAAAAATAGGATTAATGGGCTTATATTTGTTATATAAAAAATTAGATAACTTTATCCCTTTGTTTAGTACGTCTTCACCTGCTCATTTATTTTGGTTTTGTTTTTTTGCCGTGCTGTGGTAGTTTACTCGATATACACCTACATCCAGTACCTAGCCTAATCATCTCGTAACTCGGTTCCCTTGTTAGTAAAGTTGAACAGCCCTGCTCTGTAATAAAAATCCAGGAAGCTCACCTGCATCACACCTGAGTCCGGTTTTCCCCGGCGCGCACGCGCACGCGCCGCTCACGGGGTCACACGGCGTGTCGTCTGCGCAGTCGCACGTCTTCGAACAGTTCGGCCCGTGCGTGCCCTGCTCACACTCTGAAAAGGGGTTTCTGATTTTAATTTCCTTTACACTGCCAACAGGAACACGACTCTGTTTCCTTAATGATGCGTGTCCGAGCTTAACAATTACACAAAATAAAAATGTATATATAATACACACAAGCTTCAAACTTAGTTTCATTTAATGAATACGTAATAAAACTGGGGACACGGGAACGTTTAGAAGGCCGCGGGTTTCTAGGATTATTGTTGAGAATCTTATTTTTTATAATTGTTTAAATAATGTATTTATTCATTCTTACTAAAATATTAACAAAGCTATGCTAGAAGCATCCTTTAATTAATGAGCTTAACAACCTTTTAAATTACTGAACTATAAATTAGTGTTAAAATTGAGAACTTTTAGAACAGTAAGAGGAAGATTTGCTTTATTAGCCACATGAGGAATTTTAATCAATTGAAAATGTTTATTAATTATAGCAGCAGGAGGTTTATTATGCTTAACTGATGCTTAAATTTTACAATTTCAGTTAACTCAGAGCTTCCTAAACCTTTTGGATAAATGACCCCAAGCCTTGAGCACCTTACCTTCTTTCTTTTTTTTTTCCAAATTTTTTTAAATTCTAGATTTATAATGTAGGACTACTCTAACTTGTCATTTGAACCTTTTATTATGTCAGTGACATACATACATACAGTGAGGGAAAAAAGTATTTGATCCCCTGCTGATTTTGTACGTTTGCCCACTGACAAAGAAATGATCAGTCTATACTTTTAATGGTAGATTTATTTGAACAGTGAGAGACAGAATAACAACAAAAAAATTCAGAAAAACGCATGTCAAAAATTTTATAAATTGATTTGCATTTTAATGAGGGAAATAAGTATTTGACCCCTCTGCAAAACATGACTTAGTACTTGGTGGCAAAACCCTTGTTGGTAATCACAGAGGTCAGACGTTTCTTGTAGTTGGCCACCAGGTTTGCGCACATCTCAGGAGGGAGTTTGTCCCACTCCTCTTTGCAGATCTTCTCCAAGTCATTAAGGTTTCGAGGCTGACGTTTTGCAACTCGAACCTTCAGCTCCCTCCACAGATTTTCTATGGGATTAAGGTCTGGAGACTGGCTAGGTCACTCCAGGACCTGAATATGCTTCTTCTTGAGCCACTCCTTTATTGCCTTGGCCGTGTGTTTTGGGTCATTGTCATGCTGGAATACCCATCCACGACCCATTTTCAATGTCTTGGCTGAGGGAAGGAGGTTCTCACCCAAGATTTGACGGTACATGGCCCCGTCCATCGTCCCTTTGATGCGGTGAAGTTGTCCTGTCCCCTTAGCAGCAAAACACCCACAAAGCATAATGTTTCCACCTCCATGTTTGACGGTGGGGATGGTGTTCTTGGGGTCATAGGCAGCATTCCTCCTCCTCCAAACACGGCGAGTTGAGTTGATGCCAAAGAGCTCCATTTTGGTCTCATCTGACCATAACACTTTCACCCAGTTGTCCCCTGAATCATTCAGATGTTCATTGGCAAACTTCAGACGGGCATGTATATGTGCTTTCTTGAGCAGCGGACCTTGCGCGCGCTGCAGGATTTCAGTCCTTCACGGCGTAGTGTGTTACCAATTGTTTTCTTGGTGACTATGGTCCCAGCTGCCTTGAGATCATTGACAAGATCCTCCCGTGTAGTTCTGGGCTGATTCCTCACTGTTCTCATGATCATTGCAACTCCACGAGGTGAGATCTTGCATGGAGCCCCAGGCCGAGGGAGATTGACAGTTCTTTTGTGCTTCTTCCATTTGCGAATAATTGCACCAACTGTTGTCCCCTTCTCACCAAGCTGCTTGGCAATGGTCTTGTAGAACATTCCAGACTTGTGTAGGTCTACAGTCTTGTCCTGACATCCTTGGAGAGCTCTTTGGTCTTGGCCATGGTGGAGAGTTTGGAATCTGATAGATTGATTGCTTCTGTGGACAGGTGTCTTTTATACAGGTAACAAACTGAGATTAGGAGCACTCCCTTTAAGAGTGTGCTCCTAATCTCAGCTCATTACCTGTTTAAAAGACACCTAGGAGCCAGAAATCTTTCTGATTGAGAGGGGGTCAAATACTTATTTCCCTCATTAAAATGCAAATCAATTTATAACATTTTTGACATGCGTTTTTCTGGATTTTTTTGTTGTTATTCTGTCTCTCACTGTTCAAATAAATCTACCATTAAAATTATAGACTGATCATTTCTTTGTCAGTGGGCAAACGTACAAAATCAGCAGGGGATCAAATACTTTTTTCCTTCACTGTACATACATACATACATACATACATACATATATATATAAAATATATGAATATTCGTCGTGACTGTTGTCATGATCTGTGTCTCAAATCAAAAACTCTGACCTAACATTAAAGTCTACTAATTTAGAAAGTCCAAAGACACTAGAAGACTTAACTCTGACAGGAAGCCCGGTTAGTATTAGTGCTCAGTAACGGTCTAGATTAGGATATAAGTGTGTGATTTGTTGTGGTAGGTAACAGTAGATGGACAGGGACATTTGTCCATGTTTATTGTTGAACTCCTACACTTAGTGTCAGGGCAGTGAAAATGATTCAAATACAGCACACATTTATTTTCTGAACGTGTGTGTGTGTGCGTATGTGTAACCATGTAGTTACCTTTCTGGCAGTGTGACCCCTGATATCCGGCAGGGCAGATGCAGTGTCCGTTACTGGGATGACACAGAGCTCCGTTCACACACTCGCAGTGCTGCTGGCACCGAGGTCCATACAGACCCACCGGACAAGCTGTAACACACACGTACACACGTACTCTTACGCTGAAGAGTAAGAAGAGAGAACTGCTCGACAGATGATTAATAACATGCCTGAGGGTTAGAAGTGTGTGTGTGTGAGACAGACAGAAAGAGACTCACCATGCTCACACAGATGACCATAGTATCCTGGTCCACACAGGCAAGTTCCTGTCACCCTGTCACATGTGCTGTTGTGCTGACACGCACATTCCAGCATGCAGTTCAGACCGTACCATCCCTCAGGGCACTCTGACACACACACACACACACACACACACACACACACACACACACACACACACACACACACACACACACACACACACACACACACACACACACACACACACACACACACACACACACACACACACACACACACACACACACACACACACACACACTCTCCTTTTAAAGGAAATAACCCAACACTATACAAGAGTTGGACATATGGACTAGTGTGGAGCTGATAGAAATATTATTTACAGAGACCTGCCTTAAGAGTTCCTGCTTTAACCGATGAAAAATACATACTGACTGTGATGTAGGAGCAATAATCCCCGCCTCCTCTCTAATTTCATTGGTGGTTATGAGTAGTCAATAATACACACTTCTACCCCGATTGGTTCGACCAACAAAGCAAAAGTGGACATTCTGCAATTATCAATTTAAATCATAATTTATGAAATTTAGAGCTTGTATTCATCAATCCCGAAGAATTTCTCGACAAAAATGGGGATTATTGCTGTTTTGTTTTTCCTCTCCGACCACACACTAGTTAGCATTGCTCACAGCTTTAGTGATTACGACAGTGTTATGGAGGGGAATAACGATGGCTCACCTTTCTCACAGCGCAGCCCAGTGAAGCCGAGTCCACACGTACAGTTCCCAGAGACCGACTCACACACACCTCCGTTACTGCAGTTACAGTGCTGAGAACAGTCTACACCATACCGACCTGGAGCACAGTCTGAACACACACACACACACACACACACACACACACACACACACACACACACACACACACACACACACTCAGTATATGCACATGTTTCCACTGACATATTGTAATGATTAGCTATTTAAAGACTAACCCTAACGTTAACTTTAACCTCAGGTAATCTTTTGCTTCTGTTTTTTTTTCTTCCCAAATAGAAGCAGCGACTGTGAGGACATTTATACAAACAATCAGACCAAACTTTTTATAACCTAAGAACCTGTGAAAGAACCATATATGGGGTCAGAACCAAAACGTGTTTTGAACACCATGTTTTCTGTTCCATATTCAAAATTACCACAGATAAAAAGATACAACCATACCAAATTATACATTTACCAAATGATACATTTACTATACTACATTATACTAGATTTACTACACTACATATTTACTATACATCATTACACTTCATTTTACATAGTTACTACAATGTACCATATCATATCCCAGCTTTGGAGCTTGTTAGCACGAAACTAAGTGCACCCCTGTGTTAGTCTTGACTGTCCTAATGCACAGTGTGAATTTGGGGAAAATCTGAGAATGTCGATTTTTTGGGGCCAAAAAGCGGGAAGGGGTTGTTAGCCTTTGTGTTTTTTTCGACAAAAAATTCAGCGTTTTCCAATTTTCCCCACATTCACACCATGCATTAGGACGGTCAAGATCAACACAGGGGTACACTTAGTTTCGTCCTCTCTCACTCCAGAGCGGAGATCTGAGCCTCTTGTTTCCATTATACTACACTCACGAAACTATACAAGTTCGGGACGCACAACTCTAAACATTTTCTGTTAAACTACATGAGCAGTGCTTGTGTTTGGATGGAAATATACCTACATCATTTACCGTACTGTAGAATATTACCCAAACATTCATCCATCCATTTTGTGAACAGCGTATCCTACACAGGGTCGCAGGGAGCCTAATCACAGCATTATATTATACCTATTTTAGTCACAATACTATGCTACATCATATCACACCGTACCGACGTTCATCTCTCAGTTCACTCACCTTGTCCACAGTCCTCTCCTCGGTGCCCAGGCGCGCACACACACCTCCCGGTGACCGGGTCATTCCTCGTTCCGTCCCTGCAAAGAGCAACACGGGCACAATCCTGCCCGTAACGCCCGGTGGGGCATGCTGGAACAGATAGTGGGCATTAAAACAGCTAAACCTGCAATCGAATAAACTGTAAGATGATCCGTTTTAAAACTAAACGACTCACTGATGTTGCACCGAGCTCCTATAAATCCGGGGGCACATCGGCATGCGCCCGTGGTGGCCTGACACGCCCCACCGTTCGCACACTGACACTCGCTCTCACAGTCTGGACCATAGCGCCCTCTCTCACACTCTGGAGAGTAAGTACACACAGCAGACATAACAATACATGATTAAAAGGGCAGCGTGCCATTTTTTTAAGGCCGAGTGGAACTGTAGTTGCAGTGTGAATGTTGACAAGACGAGGTCTGTTGCTTAGGAGTTGCCTTTTAAGGAAAACTGCATGTGAAATCAGAGTTCCACAAAATTACAAACAGAAGCTTTAAGTGAGTAAACTAACCAGAGGTGTTGCATGAAACGGTGGTGTTATTATTACAGGTATAAAAGCACTGTTAAATATTTAGCACCTTTCAAGCTTTAATGTAATATCACACGCTTGGTATTTTTCTGTTACGGATTCAATAAAGTGGCCATTTTACCCAGATCGCATTTGGGTCCGGAGTACCCCGGAGCACAGTAGCACTCTCCTGACGCCGGGTGGCACAGCTGGTTCCTCTCCGAGCACTGACACACCTGATTACAGTCGAGGCCGTAGGTACCGGGCAGGCATGCTGCGAGAGAGAAAATAACGTCCAATGAAATAACGTCCGAGCGTGAGCGTACGGCAGGGCGAGTGAGGGTGAGAGTCCAGCTGCACTCACTCTGCTCACAGCTGTTTCCTGTGTAACCCGGCGGGCAGCCGCACTCTCCGCTGATATGGTGGCAGGAAGTGCCGTGTGGGCACGTGCACACCTGGGAACAGTCAGCACCGAACGTTCCAGGCAAGCAGGCTGAAAATAGAGATGAACGCTGATATCACGTTACGGCTTTACAAATCCGCAGTCATATTCTGATCATTTAGTACTGAACGCCCCTAGTGCGAACTCCGAGTCACTCCATAACCTTAATTATACTTTACTGTAGCTGTATCTGTGTAAAAGATGAGCGGACCTTTGTCACACTGAGCTCCTCGCCAGCCTGCTGTACACACACATCTTCCACTAACATGATGACAAGAAGCTCCATGTTCACACTCGCACTGCTCCTCACAGCCCACGCCAAAGCGGCCTGACACACACGCTGACAAGACACACACACACACACACACAAACTATAGGAGGAATACAGCACAGGTTCTGACATCATTCAAATATATATGCTAGGAATGTATGCTAAGAATCCTGCACCTATTATTATTATTATTATTATTATTATCATTATCATCAATATGTAAAACAATCTGCCACAAACAGGAGCGTAAATATGAAAATGAACAGAACCGGATCGTGGTCATCTCTGTTCCTACCCTCCTCGCAGCGCTGTCCGATCCAGCCTGCTCCACACACGCACTGTCCCGTCTGCCCGTCACACTGCCCTCCGTTCTCACACACACACTCCCGCTGGCAGTCTGGCCCAAAACGGCCCGCGACACACTCTGAAACCAAAGGAACGGAGATAAAAAAAAAAAAAAATCACTGGAAACAGGTTTCTGTGCTAAATATAAATATAGGGTTTATAATACAAATTATTAAAATGAATGTTGGGAACTTATTTAGTGCTTTAATTATACATGTTGTGTTCGCGTCTCTACTCACTGACTGGATTAAGACTTGCTATGCAGTAATTAGATATAATTGCCACACATTTCTTGTCCTAGGCTTTAGAATTACGTGCATGATGCAACAAGACAAGACAGGAAGTCAGTATTTCCAGCTGTGCTCAGTTTCCCGTTAACCTCTGTAACGTTAAGAAAAGCCGTGTCCGGAGATGTGCGATTTCCACTCAGAATGTGACTATCGTTATAAACAAATAAACCGGAAGTGAATTCGAACGAGCGTGCAGTCTAATGTTCTAACCAGTGCTTTCGGTAAACTCTTATTACCCGAAGTCTTCCGGATGCGTGCAGCGTGTGGGGTAAACGAGTAAACACACACCACGGAGCTGCAACCCTCAGAGTTATGAGGTGAGAGGAGCCTGACTGAGGCAGACAGGAGACTGAGGTTTTCGCCCGAGGTGGTCTGAAAGACAGCGTGTGGCCGAAAGCACCAGTAAATGTCTCCCGCTGGTGCTAACGAGCTGCCAGACACCAGCAGGAGACGCGATGATGTCAGGACTGCAGGAAGCTGCAGTGCTTAATTTGCTTCCAAAGTACGAGACCCCAGATCGACTTCCAATTATATAGCTGCTTATACGATTTATAAGGTCGCACTTAACAGAACTCCAGTCAAATCTGCTTCCAGACGACTTTAACAGTAGCTCACTTTAACTGTTAATTGTTCAGTTGGACTCCAAATGTACTGGATTTCATTAAATCAGACTCTGAGAGCAGCAGAACGTCTGAGACTGTCTGAGCCGAGAGGAGTCGGCTATTTGGAGAAAAATCTGGAATAACTAATAAAAAGCTCTTCTGGTTTATATTTATGACTTGGATAAAGTTTGCCGTGAGATGGCTGTGGACGTAACGTACAGACCCTGTGGACGGTCTCTTGGATCGGCCGATGATTACACTTGCAAGTCTCATTCATTATATAGTGAACCTTTTCATTTGTTTACTACAGACTTAAAGCTAAATCTCTAATGAAATGTCAAAATAAATAATAAAAGCTCTGTAGTATACGGCTGTGGCAGAGTAACGAGTGGTAATCGCACGATCCGATGTCACCCTGTAGATGACGGGATTCCTTTTGAGGCTCTCAAGGTTTCTTCTAGAAATAATGCACTATATAAATAAAATGTAATTGAACTGAATTTGGTAAATGATGATTAGAATTATATGACCGTTATGTTATTATTGTTAATTTGAACGTATTTAATCTTGTAAATACATCTCGGATTACACCGAGTGTACAGTTAGTCCTAGAAGTCCTTACAGAGGTTTAGGGATTGGATCGAACTTTTGCTCCGGTTAACAATCAAAACACCGGTTTTGACCGGGAACGTACACGGATGATGTGTCATTTTGTTTAGAAATATATTTTATGGCCAAAAGTATGTGCGCCCCTAGCCATCACACCCATGTGTGCTTGTTGAACATCCTGTTCCGGATTTATTCCGCCTTGTAACGCTACAGCATTTAAAGATATTCTAGACAGTTATGTGCTTCGAGCTTTGTGGCAACAGTTTGGGGAAGAACTTTCACCAAATTGGGTCTGATGGTCAGGTTTTCACATATTTTTGACCATATAGTGTATTAGTTGCATGTCAATGCAACCCCGTTTATGTCTGACTCAAATGTACAATTCTGATTTGTTAAAGTCCAGTTTAGCAGTTTATATTGACATTATTCTGTTTATGAACAGACCCAAATCAGCGTTTTCTCTCTTCTCCACCTTCCAGCCTGTAACGTTACCTCGACTTGTTCTAAACGTAACAGCGTAACACACTACCGGATGCGTTCTCTGCCTCTATGTCTCTCGCCCTTAACGTCTCTCTGATACTCACCGCGCTCACACGCCGTGCCCATCCAGCCGCTGGGACAGGAACAGTGTCCGCTGATGTGGTCACACGTCCCACCGTTCTGGCACAAGCACCTCTGACTGCAACCTAACCCGAACAAACCCGCCGGGCATTCTGGGAGAGTTTTAAAAAAAAAAAAAAGCCTCATTTGAACCACTTCTCATTATTTAATACACTCACTCACTACTCAGTCAGATTCATTCCTCACTATCTGAGCAGTTCAATCCGGTCCACCCTGCCGTACACACACACTCCCCGGTGCCGGCGTGGCATCTCTCAGTGTTCTGACAAGCGCAGGTCTGAGAACAGCCTTGACCGTAAAAACCAGCCGGACACGCTGGAACGAGTAGAGAGAGAAAAGAAGAGAAACCCTGTTGTGTTAACATCAGCACGAGCATCAGTAGTGTGTTTATAGACCTGTTTATTTTTAGAACACGGCTGCAGTTCTTTGAAAAAAATGTTTTT